>NC_089196.1:600000-812500 GCF_963930695.1 Labrus bergylta
CAGAAGCACACAGAGACACACGCACACACAAACACACACACACATTCACAGGCACAACTCAAACACACACACAAACACAGCGACACACAAACAGACACAGAGACATACAAACAAACACAGAGACACACACAACACACAAACACACACAGACAAAAACACACAAACACAAAGACACACACACACACAGACACACACACACACACACAGAGACACACGCACATTCACAGGCACAACTCAAACACACACACAAACACAGCGACACACAAACAGACACAGAGACACACAAACAGACACAGAGACACACAGAACACAAAAACACACAGAGACAAAAACACACAAACACAGAGACACACACAAACACAGACACACACACAAACACACACACACACACACAAACACACACACACACACACACACACACACACACACACACGGCGGGTCATCTTTTTTTTACTTTTTTGTAAGGGTTAGAAATGTGTCGACTTTTTTGAAATTTTTGAACTTCTCCGTAAAGGTGGGTGTGTTGTCTTTTTTCAACTTTTTCGTAAAGGTGGGTGGGTCGTCTTTTTTCAACTTTTTCGTAAGGGGGGGTGGGTCGTCTATATTTAACTTTTTCATAAGGGGGGGTGGGTCGTCCTTTTCATCTTTTAAACTTTTTCGTAAGGGGGGGGGGTTGTCGTCTTTTTAAACTTTTTCCTAAGGGTTAGGAATGTGTCGTCTTTCTTCAACTTTTTATAAAGGGGGGGTGTTTTGTCTTTTTTCAACTTTTCCGTAAGGGGGGTTGTCGTCTTTTTTCAACTTTTTTCGTAAGGCAGGTGTGTGTTGTCTTTTTTCAACTTTTTTCGTAAGGCAGGTGTGTGTTTTTTTCAACTTTGTCGTAAGAGGGGGGTGTTTCGTCTTTTTTCAACTTTTTAGTAAGGGGGGTTGTGTCGTCTTTCTTCAACTTTTTCATAAAGGAGGGGTGGGTCATCTTTTTTTAACTTTTTCCTAAGGGGGGGGTGTTTCGTCTTTTTTTTCAATTTTCGTAAGGGTTAGGAATGTGTCGTGTTTTTTCAACTTTTTCTTAAGGGGGGTGGGTCGTCTTTTTTCAACTTTTTCTTAAGGGGGGTGTGTCGTCTTTTTTCAAATTTTTCAACTTTTCCGTAAAAGGGGGTGGGTCGTACTTTTTCAACTTTTTTCGTAAGGGGGGGTTTGTCGTCTTTTTTCAACTTGTTCGTAATGGGAGTGTGTCGTCTTCAACTTTTTCGTCAGGGGGGATGGGTCGTCTTTTTTCAACTTTTTCTTAAGGGGGGGGTATGTCGTCTTTTTCAACTTTTTCGGAAGGGGGAGGTGTTTCGTCTTTTTTGCAGTTAGGGGGTGTTTTGTCTTTTTTCAACTTTTTCGTAACGGGGGTGTTTCGTATGGGGCGGTTGGGTCTTCCTTTTTCAACTTTTTTGTAAGGGTTAGGAATGTGTCGTCTTTTTTCAACTTTTTCGAAGGGTTAGTAATGTGTCGTCTTTTTTAACTTTTTTTCGTAATGGGGGTGTGTCGTATTCAACTTTTTCGTAAGGGGGTGTTTCGTCTTTTTTCAACTTTTTCAACTTTTTTGGTAAGGGGGGGTTGTTTTGACTTTTTTAATTTTTTTTCGTAAAGGGGTCTGGGTCGTCCTTTTTCAACTTTTTCGTAAGGTGGGGGTGGGTCGTCTTTTTTCAACTTTTTTGTAATGGGGGTGTTTTGTCTTTTTTAAACTTTTTCGTAATGGGGGGAGTGTCATCTTTTTTTAAATTTTCATAAGGGGGGTGTTTCGTCTTTTTTTTTTCGTAAGGTTTAGGAATGTGTCGTCTTTTTTCTACTTTTTCGAAGGGTTAGTAATGTATCGTCTTTTTTAACTTTTTTTCGTAATTGGGGTGTGGGTCGTCTTTTTTCAACTTTTTTGTAATGGGGGTGTTTCGTCTTTTTTAAACTTTTTCGTAAGGGGGAGTGTCATTTTAAAAAAAATTTCATAAGGGGGTGTGTTTCGTCTTTTTTTCAAATTTTCGTAAGGGTTAGGAATGGGTCGTCTTTTTTCAAATTTTTCAACTTTTTCGTAAGGGGGGGTGTTTCGTATTTTTTGAAATTTTCTTAAGGGTTAGGAATGTGTCGTCTTTTTTCAAGATTTTCGTAAGAGTTAGGAATGTGTCTTCTTTCTTCAACTTTTTCGTAGGGGGGGTGGGTCGTCCTTCAACTTTTTTTTTTTTTTTTAATTTTTTCGTAATGGGGGTTTTGTCATTTTTAAACTTTTTGTAAGGGGGGGTGTTTTGTCGTTTTTTAACTTCGTCAGAATTAGGAATGTGTCGTCTTTTTTCAACTTTTTCAACTTTTTTGTAAAGGGGGTGTTTCGTCTTTTTTTAACCTTTTCGTGAGGAGGTGGGTCATCTTTTTTCAACTTCTTCGGATTGGGAAGTGTGTCGTCTTCAACTTTTCCGTAAGGGGGGGTGTTTCGTCTTTCTTCAACTTTTTCGTAATGGGGGTTGGGTCGTCTTTTTTCAACTTTTTCGTAATGGGGGTGTTTCGTCTATTTCCAAATTTTTTTCGAGGGGGGTGGGTCGTCATTTTTCAACTTTTTCGTAATGCGGATGTTTCGTCTTTTTCCAACTTTTTTGTAAGGGGGAATGTGTCGTCTATTTTCAACTTTTTCGTAAGGTCTAGTAATGTGTCGTCTTTTTTCAACTTCTTCGGATTGGGAAGTGTGTTGTCTTCAACTTTTCCGTAAGGGGGGGTGTTTCGTCTTTCTTCAACTTTTTCGTAATGGGGGTTGGGTCGTCTTTTTTCCACTTTTTCGTAAGGGAGGGTGTGTTGTTTTTTTTTTTTTAAATTCCATAAAGGGGGGGTGGGTCGTCCTTTTTCAACTTTTTCAACTTTTTTGTAAGGGGGGGGTTTCGTCTTTCTTCAACTTTTTCGTAAAGGGGGGTGGGTCGTCTTGAAATTGTTCGTCTTGAAATTGTTCGTCTTGAAATTGTTCTTTACTAAAGAAATTAAAAAAGCTGACACAACCCCCCCTTTACGAAAAAGTTGAAAAAGTTGAAAAAGTTGAAAATTTTTTAAAAAGACGAAACACCCCCCCTTACAAAAAAGTTGAAAAAGGACGACCCACCCCCCCTTTACTAAAAAAATTAAAAAAGATGACACAACCCCCCCTTTACGAAAAAAATGAAAAAAGACAACACACCCCCCCTAACGAAAAAGTTGAAAAAGGACGACCCACCCCTCCTTACGAAAAAGGGGAAAAAAGACAACCCACCCCCCATTTCAAAAAAGTTTAAAAAAGACCAAACACCCCCCACTCAAGAAAAAGTTGAAAAAAGACTAAACACCCCCATTATGAAAAAGTTTAAAAAGTTTAAAGAAGACGAAACACCCTCCTCTTACGAAAAATTTGAAAAATTTGAAAAAAGACGACCCATCCACCATTTCAAAAAAGTTGAAAAAAGACTAAACACCCCCCCTCAAGAAAAAGTAAAAAAAAAGACCAAACACCGCCATTACGAAAAAATTTAAAAAGTTTAAAAAAGATGAAAACACCCCCCCCTTACAAAAAAGTTGAAAAAAGACGAAACACCCCCCCTTACGAAAAGTTGAAAAAGTTGAAAAAAGACGAAACACCCCCCCCCCTTACGAAAAAGTTGAAAAAAGACACCAAACCCCCCTTACGAAAAATTTGAAAAAGTTGAAAAAAGACGACACATTCCCTTCAAAATTATTTTTCTTGATTTTTCTTGGATGTTCACATTGCAATTAGATGGCACAACAGCACATTTGAACCAAGACATCCATAGTAGGTAGATACAGAAATGACTGTGAACATTAGTGGTGTGGGAAAGAACGTATCAAAACCCCACACGCGAACTGTAAAACAAAAGAAACTAATAAAAAATCAAATAATAGTAAAAGTCCAGAAGAAAGCACAAGAGTACAAAAACAAACAAGGACAACAAGCATACAGACAATAGACAGGACAAGAGATAAAGAGACACACACAGACTTACAAAAGAAGGAGGGGGCGCATGTTGGGGTGGAGATTCCAGTTGCACAATAATTAGAAGGTTGTCAGTCAAAACATGTATAATTAATCTGCTGAATACTCATCTGTCTAATTGTTGTCCATTTAATTGCTTCACAAAATTAACAAAACGATCCCAAGTCCTATGAAAGTTCAGAAGGGCACCATTTACAGAATATCTGATCTTTTCCAATTTAAGATTAGACATAATATTATGGATGAGGTGAGTATGGTTGGGTGGGGCAGCATTTTTCCAGTTCAGCAGTATCAAACACCGTGCCAATAAGCAGGAGAATGCTAGAGCCTTGCGCTAAAGAGTGATTACAGAAATGTTTACCGGGGTCACGCCAAAAATAGCTGTTAGGGGGCAAGGAGAAATTGTTTTATTAAATAATTTAGAGAATAAATCGAAGAATGAAGACCAGAAGAGATCCAGTTTAGAACATCCCCAAAACATATGATAGAGGGTTTTGCACTATTTTGCATCTGTCACATAAGGGGTCTATGTCAGGGTATAAGCTAGCCAAAGCAGACTTACTGACTTTTACCATTATTTTACTTTTTATTAGTTTCTTTTATTGACTCGCGGCGCGACCGGTCGCAGCGGCCCCTCTGTCTCCCGATAGAGTGGTGTTTTCTTCTTTTTCTAACTTTTCTAATATTTCTTTTGACTTTTCTTCGTGTTTTACTATGGAAAAACACAATTACAGCCGTCGATTTTTACTAGACTTAAACAGTAACAGCCTTTTTGTGGAGTTATTACCCGAATCACTGAGACAACAGCTTCAAACTTTATTACCCGAATCACTGAGACAACAGCTTCAAACTTTGGGACTGCTTCGCGAACGGAAACGTAAACGGTGCGAGCGGAAACAAAAGCGAGGTAAACGTGGAGGCATAAGAGCGAGACTGGCTAAAATACCACACAGGTCCGCTCTTCCAACTCTTCTACTGGCAAATGTAAGATATCTGGACAATAAAATGGACCATATAGAGCTACTGAGAGCTGCGCACCGTGACGCGAGGGACGGCTGTGCGTACATTTTCACAGAGACATGGCTGAACGAACGCATCCCAGACTCCGCCGTTCAGCTTGAACAATTCACATGCTACCGTTCGGACAGAATCCTTATTAAAGGGGGAAAGAAGAAAGGTGGTGGAGTCTGTGTTTACATCAGTGATGCTTGGTGTCGAGATGCTGCTGTGGTATGTAAACACTGTTGACCGCTGGCGGAATTTATGATCATAAAGTGCCGTCCTTTCTGCTGGTCGCTGCTGGTCGCTGCTGGTCGCTGGTCGCCGCTGGTCGCCGCTGGTCGCCGTGTATATTCCCACCACCAGCAACGCTGATAGAATAGACGCACTTTGGGAACTTTACAATGCCATCAGTGAGCAACAGACAGTCCACCCAGAAGGATTTTTCATCCTCGCTGGGGATTTTAACCATGCAAATCTCAAGACGGTTTTACCCCACTTCCACCAACACGTGACCTTTCCCACAAGAGAAGATAACATCCTGGACATGATTTACACATCAGTGCTTACAAAGCTTCACCCCTCCCCCACATTGGCCACTCTGACCATATTAGTGTAAAGCTAATGCCAGCTTACAGACCCAGGGTTAAAGTCACCAAACCTCTGAAGCAGGTATGTGTGTGGCTGCACTACAAGACTGCTTTGATACCACAGACTGGGAGATGTTTAAGCAGACAGCCACCTACAACAACCACACAGACATTGAAGAGTATTCTGAAACTGTTACCGCCTACATTAGCAAATGCATTGCTGATGTCACCACCACCAGAACCATCACCACCGGAGAGGTACGCAGGCTACTGAGGGCCAGGAACACTGCCTTCAGAGCTAGGGACGCAGCCTGCCTGAGAACAGCGAGGACCAACCTGTCCCGTGGCATCAGGAAAGCCAAACGCAGCTACACACTAAAAATAATCGGACACTTCAAGGACAGCAGAGACGCACGGAGCCTGTGGCGTGGTATCCAGACCATCACGGACTACAAACCCAAGCCACAGACCTGTGACAGCAACACCTCTCTGCTGAATGACCTCAACAGCTTCTTTGCCAGGTTTGAAGCACACAACAGCACGCCCCCACCCCACGACCAGACCCTGTGCCTGACTGCAGCCAGTGTGAAGAGAACCTTCTCCAAGATCAACACTCGCAAAGCTGCAGGACTGTGCAGAGGAGCTCAAAGATGTCTTCACAGACATTTTCAACGCTTCTCTGAGTCAGGCTGTTGTTCCGTCGTGCTTCAAAGCCACCACCATCATACCCGTTCCAAAGAAGCCCTCACCATCCACTTTCAATGACTATCGACCCGTTGCACTGACCCCCATCGCCATGAAGTGCTGTGAAAGGTTAGTCATGGCCCACATCAAATCCATCCTCCCCGCCACCCTGGACCCCTACCAGTTTGCATACCGAGGTAACAGATCCACCGAGAATGCCATCTGTTCTGCTCTTCACCCAGCCCTCACCCACCTGGACACCAAAAACTCATACGTCAGAATGCTGTTCATAGACTTCAGTTCAGCATTCAACACCATCATCCCTCAGCAGCTGATCGACAAACTGGACCAGCTGGGGCTCAGCACTTCCCTGTGCAACTGGCTGCTGGACTTCCTCAGCGAGAGGCCTCAGACAGCGCGGGTCGACAGCAGCACATCAAAAACCATCGTCATGAGCACTGGGGCCCCCCAGGGTTGTGTGCTCAGCCCCCTGCTCTTCATGCTGCTGACCCACGACTGCGCTCCATCCTTCAGCAGCAACCACATTGTGAAGTTCGCGGACGACACAACAGTGGTTGGTCTCATCTCCAACAACGATGAGAAGCACTACAGGATGGAGGTCAGCCAACTGGCCACGTGGTGCAGAGACAACAACCTCTTCCTGAACGTCGACAAGACCAAGGAGGTTGTTGTCGACTTCCAGAGAGTCCCCACTCCTAAACCCCACTGACCATCGACGGTGCTGCTGTGGAGAGAGTGAGCAGCACCAAGTTCCTGGGGGTTCACATCAGTGAGGATCTCTCCTGGACAACCAACACCATGTCACTGGCCAAGAAGTCCCAGCAGCGTCTCTACTTCCTCCGCAAGCTGAAGAAAACACGAGCCCCTCCCATTCATCATGTGCTCCTTCTACAGAGGCACCATCGAGAGCATCCTGACCAGCTGCATCACTGTGTGGCTGCACTGCTGCCAACCGCAAGACCCTGCAGTGCACAGTGAAGGCTGCTGAACGGATTATCGGTGTCCCAATCCCCTCTCTTACGGTACCCGCCTCACCCGCAAAGTAACCAGCATTGTGCATGACCCCACCCACCCCTCACACAGCCTCTTCAGCCTCCTGCCATTGGGGAGACGGTACTGCAGCCTGCGGGCCGGCTCCACCAGACTGGGAAACAGCTTCTTCCACCAAGCTGTCAGGAAGCTTAACTCTCTCCCCTCTCTTCCTTCCCTCCCCTCTGCCCCCACGAACACTGGACGTTGAAACCCCCTCCCGTTTTCCACCAAGAACTCTGGACTAATAACTCTGAAGCTAACATCTCAAAAGTACACTCAGTTTACTGCACATTGCACATACTGCACAAGTTCACTTTTCTTTAAATTTCATTTTATTTCATTTACCATTTTGTAACTTTTGCACAATTTAGAATTCATTACTGTAAATATTATTTATCTTATTTTTACCTCGTTTTATTTATCTATTTTACCTTATCTTATTTTACCTTATTCTGGTTGTATCGCACCGCGGGATGGAGACAAACGAAATTTCGATTCCACTGTATGTCTGGCATATTTTGAAATTGACAATAAAGTTGACTTTGACTTTTGTTTTACAGTTCGCGTGTGGGGTTTTGGTACGTTCTTTCCCACACCACTAATGTTCACAGTCATTTCTGTATCTACCTACTATGGATGTTTTGGTTCAAATATGCTGTAGTGCCATCTAATTGCAATGTGAACATGCATCTGAGAAAAATCAATAAAAATAATTTTGAAGGGAATGTGTCGTCTTTTTTTAACTTTTTCGTAAGGGGGGGGTGGGTCGTCCTTTTTTAACTTTTTCCTAAGGGGGGGTTTGTCATCTTTTTTGTAATGGGGGGTGTTTTGTCTTTTTTCAACTTTTCCGTAAGGGGGGGTGTTTTGTCTTTTTTCAACTTTTTCGTAAGGGGGGGGGGGGTTTGTCGTCTTTTTAAAACTTTTCGTAAGGGTTAGGAATGTGTCGTCTTTCTTCAACTTTTTCGTAAGGGGGGATTGGTAGTCTTTTTTCAACTTTTTTGTAAGGGGGCGGCTCATCTTTTTTTTAAACTTTTTCGTGGGGGGGGGGTGGGTCGTCCTTTTTTAAACATTTTCGTAAGGGTTAGGAATGTGTGGCCTTTTTTCAACTTTTTCGTAAGGGTTAGGAATTTGTCATCTTTTTTCAACTTTTTCGTAATGGGGTGGGTCGTCTTTTTTCAACTTTTTCAACTTTTTTGTAAGGGTTAGAAGTGTCGTCTTTTTTAAATTTATCGTAATGGGGGTTGTGTCGTCTTCAACTTTTTCGTAAAGGGGGGTGTTTCGTCGTTTTTCAACATTTTTGTAAGGTTTAGTAATGTGTCGTCTTTCTTCCCCTTTTCCGTAAGGGGGGGCCTGTGTGTCGTCTTTTTTCAACTTTTTCATAAGGGGGTGTTTCGTCTTTTTTCAACTTTTTCGTAAGGGGGGTGTTTTGTCTTTTTTCAACATTTTCATAAGGGTTAGGATTGTGTCGTCTTTTTTCAACTTTTTCGTAATGGGGTGGGGTGTTTCGTCTTTTTTCAACTTTTTCTTAAGGGGGGGGTAGGTCGTCTTTTTTCAACATTTTCATAAGGGTTAGGATTGTGTCGTCTTTTTTCAACTTTTTCGTAATGGGGTGGGGTGTTTCGTCTTTTTTCAACTTTTTCTTAAGGGGGGGGGTAGGTCGTCTTTTTTCAACTTTTTCGTAAGGGGGGGTGTTTTGTCTTTTTACAAATTTTTCGGAAGGGCTAGAAATGTGTTGTCTTTTTTCAATTTTTTCGAAGGGTTAGTAATGTGTCGTCTTTTTAAACTTTTTTTCGTAATGGGGTGGGTCGTCTTTCTTCAACTTTTTCGTAATGGGGGGTGTGTCGTCCTTTTTTAACTTTTTCGTGAGGGGGGATGTTTCGTCTTTTTTTAAAATTTTCTTAAGGGGGGTGTTTTGTTTTTTTTCAACTTTTTCGTAAGAGGGAGTGTTCTGTCTTATTTCACCTTTTTCGTAAGGGGGGATGTTTCGTCTTTTTAGAAAAAATTCTCAAGGAGGGGTGTTTCGTTTTTTTTTCAAGTTTTCCTTGAGGGGGGGGTGTTAGTCTTTTTTCAACTTTATCATAAAGGGGGTGGGTTGTCTTTTTTCAACTGTTTTTTTTTTTTTTTAATTTTCAACTTTTTCAACTTTTTCTTAATGGGAGGATGGGTCGTCTTTTTCAACTTTTTCGTAAGGGGGGGTGTTTTGTCTGTTTCCAACTTTTTCGTAAGGGTTAGAAATGTGTCGTCTTTTTTCAACTTTTTCGAAGGGTTAGTAATGTGTCGTCTTTTTTAACTTTTTTTCGTAATGGAGTGTGTCATCTTCAACTTTTCCGTGATGGGGGTTGTGTCGTCTTTTTTCAACTTTTTCGTAATGGGGCGGGTCATTTTTTTTTAATTACTTTTTTCGAAGGGGGGGGGTGGGTCATCCTTTTTTCAACTTTTTCGAAAGGCGGAGGTGTATCGTCTTTCTACAACTTTTTCGTAATGGGGGTGTTTTGTCTGTTTTAAACTTTTTAAACTAGACCTTTAACCCTCCCGCTGTCCTCCGCTTCCCAGCCCACCGCCGGTCCGGTAATGTGAAAAAGGAATAGAATAAGAATATACGAAACAACAATAAAAAGAAAATATAAGAAAGGTAATAAATTACTAAAGTGTATTTTTCCAAACACCAAGAAATAGCAAGCCCACCGCCCAGAGTCAATAACAGGTCAATGTATTAACATGTTAACCCCCTAGCGTGTGCTAACGTGATACACGTGTAACACTCACGGTCAGTTCATGTTTATCTAATTTATTTAAAACTTATATAGTGAGCTCGGTGTTGCAGCTTGCCTAGTTTTTACCTTGTCTGGTTGGCGAACGGACTCGATAGCAGATATTCCGGGTTTGGAGAGTCGACATCCTGAGTGCCCTGGTGGCCCGCTCCTTCAGAAATAAACACCACTCACTTTACGGCAGCTACGGTAACTCTCTAGGGACAATTCACTCTAAAAGCGCATGACATATGATCCCTCTAAAACAAAATTAAAATCTAATCACCTACGTTCTGCCTTACAGCATGCGCCACCTGAACAGTGAACTGTAATTTAAGAATATATATGTAAGGCTTTTTAAAAAGCGAACGCCTTTTCAGTTGAATTATTAAAACTTTTCAGAAAAGCGCTGGGTGACGTCAAGCTCCTTTCTGACAGCTGACCAATCAGGACGAATAGTAACCTACGTCCCTAGTTACCTGTGCCCAACAACGGCAAACTTCCACATGTGTCGTATAAAACTCAATATAAACCTTATAAACACATAAACAAACGGTGGTTTTTCTGAACCGTTGTTTATGTGTTTAGGGTTTTTATTGAGTTTTATACCATGTACATCGTATTATCTTGTGCTGTCGCGAGGGAATCTGTTAAATTACCGCAGAAATTGCTTTGTCTCTGTACTCCAGCTGTCTGGCTGTGCTCTCCGTACTGCAGGCCTTTACAATATTATAAATGTTCGTGAATAAATTAAGTTTGAAAGCCGGTGGTGCCATCTACCGAACGATCGCCAGAACTACAACTGTACCTACGCAACACAAGATTAATTCAGATTAATTATTAGGAAGTCGTTCAAAATGTTTTCTGTACTGCTTTAGCAACATAGATTGTTGATCTGTCATGGCAATAAAGCTCATTTCTATTGAATTGAATTTAATTGGATTGAATTGTGTTATGTAAGTAACATGTGCAATTGAAATTGGGGAAAAAAAAAGAACAAATTATTTCAGGCAGAACCGTGGGGTGAAACAAGGCTGCAAGATGAGTCCAACCCTCTTTAACATGTATATTAACACATTCACAGAAGAGATGTAGAAGTCCACAGCTCCTGTTGTGACCCTGCAGGACACAGAGGTCAAATGTCTGATGTTTGATGACCTGGTTCTCCTGTCTACATTTTTAAGTTATGCATACTCACTTTAATTGATTTGATGATACTCATTCAAATTAAATCCAACCAACTCTTCTACTCAATACTTTTATTTGTGCTCAACCCAAAGCCTGGGGGAAATCTAATCAAAAAATAAAATTTTGATAAACTTATACACCAAAGGACAAAGATAAACAAAATGAACTTCCCATCAGCTCAAAATGTACAAGAAAACCCTCATTTTGGTAACAATTGTTAAAAAATACTAATACAACTCACTTTGTTCAGTTCACCTTTTTTATTCAAGTTTAAAACAGTCTATACAACTGGAATGGGTTTGTAGATCCAGTCATGTGTCTGTATTTTAATGGAAACACTGACAGTGTTTATTTTACAAAGGATTTAAAGAACCTTAAACTGTGTTATAAGGTAGTAGTTAAGGACATTATTAGAAATAACCAATACATTTAGACAAAATATGAGAAAATAACTTTTGTGGAATCAAAAGCAAATAAAGATCCAATGATTTAACATAATGAATCACACGTATCATGTGCTGAGGTAGATAAGGAACCTTGTAAAATGATTACCTTCAGATAAAAACCAACATTATGAAAATGTACATCATCCAACCTGGGGAGACCCACATCAGAAATGCTGTCAGGGTCGAACTGGATGGTACCAGTGGAGCTGTCAGTGACCACATGGGGTGTCTTCAAAGTTTGGCTCATGGTCCCACTGGACAAATAAAAGGAAAAAAAAAACATGGAGATAATCCCAGTAACAAGATTACAAGTCCTGCACAGTAGGCTCTTGCTCCTCACACAATTAAAAGCATCAGTAAATATGTTTCTGTCAGTCAAAACACTTGAATGTAAATATGCATGTTGGCAGTTACTGGCGGTCACACTTTTTTCTCTGTCTATGCTGGCTCTATAATACCTGTTGAATGTGAGCCACTGTAAGGGTGAAAGGACAAAAATCAAAGTCCTAATTCTGTTTTAAAATGTGACCTGAAGTTCATTATTATTATGAGGCCTCTACAACTCAGACTTAGCCAAATCACATCAAAGATAATCATACCTCTGACTGCTGAAGCACCATTTTAGCTTCAGCCTAACTACGGGAAGATTTTCTTATGTTCAACAAGGATTGAAAATGTCTTACAGTTGGACTTGGCCTAATACAGTATGCCTTATGGTGTGGAAGAACAATAACAGTCCTTATACTTTCACTGTAATTAACACATGCGAGCCTTATATTTAGATAGAATATAGAAAAATCTAAACCCATCTCGTCTTCTATTAAAGTCTGTTAAATACAGGAAGTCACATTTTACTCTACAAAAACAGTTTACACCAGTCATTGATATTGACATTTTCATAATTGCACTGAGTACATACCTCGCAGGAGATCTTGAAGATCCCCTTGCAGGTACAATGGGAGGGTATGAAGAGCCAGAGTGCTTCTTGTGTACATCATGCTGTTCCTAGGCCAAAAAAGAAATTCCTTTTTAAATTGTCATTATGACCATAAATGATCATTATTAACCTTAGCTGCGGGTTAAAATTATTATTCTTCTGTATGTAATTTATCTACAGCTTATAAATCCTCCTGCAGCACCTGTCTCTCATGTCGCTGAGGCCTTCTGCCTGTATGCTGTTGCAGTGTGTGTCGGTCCAGCTGGCTGTAGAATGTGTTGTGAAGGTTCATATTTGTGATGCAATGGAACTCAGCAAACACCTGCAGACCTACAGAACCATAAAAGTATAATGATGAACACTTTTTTTAACTGTAACACTGAAAATAGATTATTTGTAGTTTTACTTAATATTCAGTTTGATCCAAGGGAAATAGATTAAATTAGCAATATGACATAATTTAGATTATTCCAGTTCATCATAATCAAATGCTTGTGTTTATTTTACTTTAACAACAAGTTAACTCAACATCATACTCACCAATACAAAGGTTGATATGCAGTGAGTCAGGTGACTGGGGGATGATGAAATGCCTTCAGCAGCTCTCCCTTAATGGGCACAAATGATATGAAAACAAGCTAAGATTAGTTAAAAATAATGACCCTGTGAAAAACTGCTTGCACTATATCCTTGGAACTATTTTATAATGTTCTGTTGAACAAAGACATGTATGTTTGTAAGGCAGTACAGTTCATCACACCACAAACTACGGTTTCAACAAACAACCCTCACCCATATGAAACTTTTTGTCACCACAGTAGAACATGTCCCTCATGTTATAATGCAGTAGATCATTAAGGATTATCACTGTACTGCTGGGGCAGACAGAAGGCTGTGGGTTCACATGTAATAATATATAAAGTTTAGAAATGGCTTACTTCTTACCTGATGTCTTTAAAGCTTGAAGTTCAGTGCTCTTCCTCCACTTCAACCTGATGGGAAAGATCAGTCACATACGATATGAATACAAACCAGGATCACTCATTAAACAAACATATTTTAGTGAGTCACACTACTATGTATGATCAGAAATTATAATGAGTAATTATTTGGTGTATTGTTTTAATGTGTATCAGATCAAAGAAGGTGAAGAGAGACAGGCTGAGAGCAGCGAGAGACAGGTTTCAGATGAGCAGGTAGGAATGGTATGCTCTGACAAGGCACAATTTAAATATAAAAAGTCAAAAAAAGCAACATCGACATGATATCCTTATCATTATTTCCTGTCATGTTCACAAAACACTCCCCTGTGGTTTCTGACAATAAATAGAATCCAATGAATTTCTCATGAAGAATGATCAACATATCTGAGACACCCTGTAAAAAGCTGGGACAGGACAAGCCAACTTGAGTAATAATTATATATATAAAATTATATTATACACACAAATATGTTACTGAAAACGCAATTACTATTTTTTTTGCTGTACAATGTGTATGTGTGTATCAGGTGGAAGTAGCAGCAAAAGCAGCAATGTCTTTTATTCATATTTGTTGTTCACAATGTTTTCTGTACTGCTTTGGCAACATAGATTGTTGATCTGTCATACCAATAAATCTCTCTCTCTCTCTCTCTCTCTCTCTCTCTCTCTCTCTGGCAGTGTGTTTTATGGGTGATAGACGTAAGGGATACTTATTCCAATTTATAACTGCGGAAGAAGAAACCTACAATGTAACATTTAATGGCTTGGAGTACAAGGTACTGAGGTACGACAGTGTAAGCTTTGCCAGCATGGGGTCTTTACTTCACCACCTTTGTGACCAGACCCGTTGCTGCGATGCAAGAGCTCTGCAGGGACATAATAGTTCGGAACACGAAGGCTTCGGAGGTGGATCAGGACAAGTCAATTCCAAGACATCTCAAACGGTATATCAATGACAGACGTAAGGCCATGTAAACCTGCAGCAATGGCACTTTTCCGTGTAGAATATATTGAACAATGGCGTCACCCTAAAACCTTTCAGATGCTTTTACTGTATACTTTTGGAGAAACAATAAACGTTCTACTCAAATTGCAGAGGTGCAGATGATAGACCACAAATGCGAAGCGTGTGGAGTCAGGTACATACTGATGGACATGGACACGTTTCCGGGTGTTCTACCCAATCCTCCGAACAGACACGCATCGTTTCACGCGGGGGCGATGAAATACAAGATGATGGTTTCTCACACGGTCGTGGACAATGACAACACCCTGAACATGTTCAGACTTTGAGGTTCAGACTTTGAAGTGCAGACAGAGTTTTTTTTTTGTATGGTATTTACAGATCTCATGACTCATGGGACTCACTCACCCTAGCCTTGATTAACCGAGTTAGTTATTTTTTCTTCTGTTTTTTTTGTTTTGTTTTTGTCATCAGTATCTTCTACAATGGACGACCGGGACGGTGTGCTCAAGTGGAAAACCATCGCGGCAGCTCTCTCGCTTCAGACATCAGAGCCCTGTTCTTCCCGTGCTGACCGTGATGCATCTGCTGGCAAAGAACCTGCGTCCTCTAGTAGTCTCTCTCGCCGAGCGCGCGATACCAGGCAGGGCTCTGACCCACAACGTGTACAACAGAGCCCTGTTGAGTAGCATGCTCAATGAGCGGGACCTGCCCTTGTGCGCCAACGGACGCCTGTGTAAGGGTATGCTGGTGAATGTTTTCACCAAAAGTATACAGTAAAAAGTCTCAGTGTCACAGGCAGAGACATGAGGAAGAGGAATCCCTTGAAAGATCTTTGTCACCTGTCTCAGTTTTTCCAAAATAAAATCATCAAAATGAATAAAATATCAAAGCACCACAATGTAATTTGAGTGTAATGTACTCATATCTTTCTCTAAAACTATACAGTAAAAGCATCTGAAAAGTCTCAGGGTGACGCCATTGTTCAATATATTCTACACGGAAAAGTGCCATTGCTGCATGTTTACATGGCGTGACGTCTGTTATTTATATACCGTTTGAGATGTCTCGGAATTGTCCTGATCCACCTCTGCAGCCTCCGTGTTCCTAACTAGTATGTCCCTGCAGAGCTCTTGCATTGCAGGAATGGGTCTGGTCACAAAGGTGATCTTTTTAACAGTGGTCATGTGGTGAAGTTAAGGTCCCATGTTGGAGAAGCTTACACTGTTGTACTTCTGAAATTTGTACCCCAAGCTATTAAACATTACCATGAAGCTTCTGTCTTTCGCGGTTACAAATTGAAAAAGGTATCCCCTAAGTCCTTCACCCATAAAACACACTGCCGCGACTGGAGTGCCTGAATCCGCTGAAGTGCCTGAATCGTAGCGGTGCCCTTTCATCTTTCTTAGATCCTCTACGATATCAATGGTGTCCCACTCGGAACAGCGAGTTAAAAGTCCCCACCATCCACCTTTCAGTGACCGTATCATCTTGCGCATTTCCTGCACTACACACGTGACAGAACACCCATTTTGATCAACATGTATCTCTGGCGGTTTAGAGATCAAGTGCCCGTCTGGGATTTTATCAATCAGGCTTTCCGTCATTTCAACAAGATCTCCATATCGCCGACGTATCACCTTGGTGGAGTGGTAATAGCCGTGTTTGATGAGCATAAACCAGCTCTTTATGCCTACTGTACCTACTTCCCTCATGGGTGGACTGTGATCAATTGGGTATGGGCTTTTAAAACGCCCCCCCTCAAGGCCACCACCCCCGTGTCAAGAAGTGTCAGAAATACACGTGTAACCATTATCCCTCACGCTGCCCTCTGGGTCATTTTGGTCATGGTGACTCCCCGCAGCCTCCCGGGGGTCATTGTGACCCGCTTTCAAGCCTCGCACGCATGCACGCACGGGCCTATGTGGTTAGGCTGGACTTTTTCTCCAAACAGCCCCGGTGGTGGTTTAGATGGACTACTACTACCTGGGGTTTGTTGTGTCTCTGTGTTTTTCTGTCTTTGTGTCTGTGTCTCTATTGTTGTGTTTTGTCTGTCTGTGTTTTAATGTCTGTGTTGTTGTGTTATTGTGTCTTTTTATTGTGTGTGTCGTTGTGTGTGTCGTTGTGATGTGTCTCTGTGTTGTTGTGTCTCTGTGTTATTGTGTTGTGTTGTTGTGTCTTTTTGTCTGTGTCTTTGTGTTTCTGTGTTGTTGTGTCTCTGTGTCGTGGGGATGTTGTTGTGTCTCTATGTTGTTGTTGTGTCTTTTTGTTGTGTCTGTGTTGTTGTGTCTTTGTGTCTCTACGTCGTTGTGTTGTGTCTCTGTGTTGCTGTGTCTTTGTGTCTCTGTATTGTTTTGTCTTTGTGTCTCTGTGTCTCTGTGTTGTTGTGTCTTTGTGTTGTGTCACTGTGTTGTTGTGTCTTTGTGTTGTGTCTCTGTGTTGTTGTGTCCCTGTGTGTTTGTGTTGTGTCTCTGTGTCGCTGTGTTGCTGTGTCTTTGTGTTGTTGTGTTTCTGTGTTGTTGTGTCGTATCTCTGTGTCGTTTTGTTGTTTTTTTGTGACTCTGTTGTTGTGTCGTTGTGTCGTTGTGTCTTTGTGTTGTTGTATCATTGTGTTTTTGTGTCTGTGTCTCTGTGTCATTGTGTTGTGTCTTTTTGTTGTGTCTCTGTGTCGTTGTGTTGTGTCTTTCTTTTGTTGTGTTGTATATCTGTGTTGTGTTGTTGTGTCTGTGTCTCTGTGTCGTTGTGTCTTCATGTCTCTGTGTTGTTGTGTCTTCGTGTCTCTGTGTCATTGTGTCTTTTTGTCTCTGTGTTGTTGTGTCTCTGTGTCGTTGTGTTGTGATGTTGTTGTGTCTCTGTGTTGTTGTGTCTTTGTGTTGTTGTGATGTTGTTGTGTCTTTGTGTCGTTGTGCTTTTCTGTCTTTGTGTCTCTGTGTCGTTGTAATGTTGTTGTAATGTTGTTGTGTCTCTGTGTCGTTGTGTCTTTGTGTCTTTATGTGTCTGTGTTTTTGTGTCTCTGTGTCGTTGTGTTTTTGTGATGGTGTTGTGTATTTTTGTTGTGTCTCTGTGTTGTTGTGTCTTTATGTCGTGTCGTTGTGTCTTTTTGTTGTGTCTTTGTGTCTCTGTGTTGTTGTCTTTGTGTTGTTGTGTTTTTTTGTTGTGTCTTTGTGTCACTGTGTTGTTGTGTCTTTTTTGTCTCTGTGTTGTTGTGTCTTTGTGTCTCTGTATTGTTGTGTCTTTGTGTCTCTGTGTTGTTGTGTTGTGTCTTTGTGTCTCTTTGTTGTTTTGTTGTGTCGTTGTGTCTTTTTGTTGTGTCTCTGTCTTTGTGTCTCTGTGTTGTTGTGTCATTGCGTTGTTGTGTCTTTCTGTCTCTGTGTTGTTGTGTGTTTTTGTCTTTGTGTTGTTGTGTCTATGTGTCATTGTATTGTTGTTGTGTCTTTTTGTTGTGTCTCTGTGTTGTTGTGTTGCTGTTTCTCAGTGTCGTTGTGTTGAGTCTTTGTGTCTTTGTGTTGTGTATTTGTGTATTTTTGTCTTTGTGTTGTTGTGTCTGTGTTGTTGTGTCTTTGTGTCGTTGTGTTGTTGTGTCTTTGTGTCGTTGTGTTGTTGTGTCACTGTCGTTGTGTCTCTGTATTGTTGTTGTGTCTGTGTTGTTGTGATGTTGTTGTGTCTCTGTGTTGTTGTGTTGTTGTGATGTTGTTGCGTCTCTGTGTTGTTGTGTCTTTGTGTTGTTGTGATGTTGTTGTGTCTTTGTGTCGTTGTGCTTTTCTGTCTTTGTGTTGTTGTGTTTTTGTGTCTCTGTGTCGTTGTGTCTTTGTGTCTCTGTGTTGTTGTGTTTTTGTGATGGTGTTGTGTTGTGTATTTTTGTTGTGTCTCTGTGTTGTTGTGTTGTGTCTTTGTGTCTCTTTGTTGTGTCTTTGTGTCGTTGTGTTGTTGTGTCTTTCTGTCTCTGTGTCTTTGTGTCACTGTGTTGTTGTGTCTTTTTTGTCTCTGTGTTGTTGTGTCTTTGTGTCTCTGTATTGTTGTGTCTTTATGTCGTTGTGTCTTTGTGTCTCTGTTGTTGTGTTGTGTCTTTGTGTCTCTTTGTTGTTTTGTTGTGTCTTTGTGTTGTTGTGTCTCTGTCTTTGTGTCTCTGTGTTGTTGTGTCATTGCGTTGTTGTGTCTTTCTGTCTTTGTGTTGTTGTGTGTTTTTGTCTTTGTGTCTGTGTTGTTGTGTCTATGTGTCGTTGTGTTGTTGTTGTGTCTCTGTGTTGTTGTGTCTTTGTTTCTCAGTGTCGTTGTGTTGAGTCTTTGTGTCTTTGTGTTGTTGTGTCTTTGTTTTGTTGTGTAATTGTGTTTTTGTGTTGTGTATTTGTGTATTTTTGTCTTTGTGTTGTTGTGTCTGTGTTGTTGAGTCTTTGTGTCTTTGTGTTGTTGTGTCTTTGTTTTGTTGTGTAATTGTGTTTTTGTGTTGTGTATTTGTGTATTTTTGTCTTTGTGATGTTGTGTCCGTGTTGTTGTGTCTTTGTGTCGTTGTGTTGTTGTGTCTTTTGTTGTGTCTCTATTGTTGTTGTGTCTCTGTGTTGTTGTGTTGTTGTGGTGTCTCTGTGTTGTTGTGTCTCTGTGTCGTTGTGTTGTGATGTTGTTGTGTCTCTGTGTTGTTGTGTCTTTGTGTTGTTGTGATGTTGTTGTGTCTTTGTGTCGTTGTGCTTTTCTGTCTTTGTGTTTCTGTGTCGTTGTGTTGTTGTAATGTTGTTGTGTCTCTGTGTCGTTGTGTCTTTGTGTCTTTATGTGTCTGTGTTTTTGTGTCTCTGTGTCGTTGTGTTGTTGTTGTGTCTTTGTGTCTCTGTGTTGTTGTGTCACTGTGTCGTTGTGTTTTTGTGATGGTGTTGTGTATTTTTGTTGTGTCTCTGTGTTGTTGTGTCTTTATGTCGTTGTGTCTCTGTGTCGTGTTGTTGTAATGTTGTTGTGTCTTTGTGTCTCTGTGTTGTTGTGTCACTGTGTCGTTGTGTTTTTGTGATGGTGTTGTGTTGTGTATTTTTGTTGTGTCTCTGTGTCTTTGTGTTGTTGTGTTGTTGTGTCTTTGTGTCTCTGTGTTGTTGTGTCTTTGTGTTGTTGTGTCTTTGTGTCACTGTGTTGTCGTCTTTTTTGTCTCTGTGTTGTTGTGTCTTTGTGTCTCTGTATTGTTGTGTCTTTATGTCGTTGTGTCTTTGTGTCTCTGTGTTGTTGTGTTGTGTCTCTTTGTTGTTTTGTTGTGTCGTTGTGTCTTTTTGTTGTGTCTCTGTGTTGTTGTGTCATTGCGTTGTTGTGTCTTTCTGTCTCTGTGTTGTTGTGTGTTTTTGTCTATGTGTCATTGTATTGTTGTTGTGTCTTTTTGTTGTGTCTCTGTGTTGTTGTGTTGTTGTGTCTTTGTTTCTCAGGGTCGTTGTGTTGAGTCTTTGTGTCTTTGTGTTGTTGTGTCTTTATGTCGTTGTGTTGTTGTGTTGTTGTTGCGTCTCTGTGTTGTTGTGTCTTTGTGTTGTTGTGATGTTGTTGTGTCTTTGTGTCGTTGTGCTTTTCTGTCTTTGTGTCGTTGCGTTGTTGTGTCTTTCTGTCTCTGTGTCTTTGTATTGTTGTGTCTTTGTGTCAATGTGTTGTTGTGTCTTTTTTGTCTCTGTTGTTGTGTCTTTGTGTCTCTGTATTGTTGTGTCTTTATGTCGTTGTGTCTTTGTGTCTCTGTGTTGTTGTGTTGTGTCTTTGTGTCTCTTGGTTGTTTTGTTGTGTCTTTGTGTTGTTGTGTCTCTGTCTTTGTGTCTCTGTGTTGTTGTGTCATTGTGTTGTTGTGTCTTTCTGTCTTTCTGTTGTTGTGTGTTTTTGTCTTTGTGTCTGTGTTGTGTCGTTGTGTCTCTGTGTTGTTGTGTCTTTGTTTCTCAGTGTCGTTGTGTTGAGTCTTTGTGTCTTTGTGTTGTTGTGTCTTTGTTTTGTTGTGTAATTGTGTTTTGTGTTGTGTATTTGTGTATTTTTGTCTGTGTGTTGTTGTGTCTGAATTGTTGTGTCTTTGTGTCGTTGTGTTGTTTCTTTTTTGTGTCTCTATTGTTGTTGTGTCTCTGTGTTGTTGTGTTGTTGTGATGTTGTTGTGTCTTTGTGTTGTTGTGTCTTTCTGTCTTTGTGTTGTTGTGTCTATGTGTCGTTGTGTTGTTGTTGTGTCTCTGTGTTGTTGTGTCTTTGTTTTGTTGTGTCTTTGTTTTGTTGTGTAATTGTGTTTTTGTGTCTTTTGTTGTATCTCTATTGTTGTTGTGTCTCTGTGTTGTTGTGTCTCTGTGTCGTGGTGTTGTGATGTTGTTGTGTCTTTGTGTTGTTGTGATGTTGTTGTGTCTTTGTGTCGTTGTGTCGTTGTGCTTTTCTGTCTTTGTGTCTCTGTGTCGTTGTGTTGTGATGTTGTTGTGTCTTTGTGTTGTTGTGATGTCGTTGTGTCTTTGTGTCTTTATGTGTCTGTGTTTTTGTGTTTTTGTGTCTCTGTGTCGTTGTGTTGTTGTTGTGTCTTTGTGTCTCTGTGTTGTTGTGTCACTGTGTCGTTGTGTTTTTGTGATGGTGTTGTGTTGTGTATTTTTGTTGTGTCTCTGTGTTTCTGTGTCTTTGTGTTGTTGTGTCTCTGTGTCTCTGTGTTGTTGTGTCTTTGTGTTGTTGTGTCTTTTTGTTGTGTCTTTGTGTCACTGTGTTGTCGTCTTTTTTGTCTCTGTGTTGTTGTGTCTTTGTGTCTCTGTATTGTTGTGTCTTTATGTCGTTGTGTCTTTGTGTCTCTGTGTTGTTGTGTTGTGTCTCTTTGTTGTTTTGTTGTGTCGTTGTGTCTTTTTGTTGTGTCTCTGTCTTTGTGTCTCTGTGTTGTTGTGTCATTGCGTTGTTGTGTCTTTCTGTCTCTGTGTTGTTGTGTGTTTTTGTCCATGTGTCATTGTATTGTTGTTGTGTCTTTTTGTTGTGTCTCTGTGTTGTTGTGTTGTTGTGTCTTTGTTTCTCAGGGTCGTTGTGTTGAGTCTTTGTGTCTTTGTGCTTTTGTGTTGTGTATTTGTGTATTTTTGTCTTTGTGTTGTTGTGTCTTTGTGTCGTTGTGTTGTTGTGATGTTGTTGTGTCACTGTCGTTGTGTCTTTTGTTGTGTCTCTGTATTGTTGTTGTGTCTGTGTTGTTGTGATGTTGTTGTGTCTCTGTGTTGTTGTGTTGTTGTGATGTTGTTGCGTCTCTGTGTTGTTGTGTTTTTGTGTTGTTGTGATGTTGTTGTGTCTTTGTGTCGTTGTGCTTTTCTGTCTTTGTGTCTTTGTGTTGTTGTGTCACTGTGTCGTTGTGTTTTTGTGATGGTGTTGTGTTGTGTATTTTTGTTGTGTCTGTGTTGTGTTGTGTCTCTTTGTGGTGTCTTTGTGTCGTTGCGTTGTTGTGTCTTTCTGTCTCTGTGTCTTTGTATTGTTGTGTCTTTGTGTCACTGTGTTGTTGTGTCTTTTTTGTCTCTGTTGTTGTGTCTTTGTGTCTCTGTATTGTTGTGTCTTTGTGTCGTTGTGGCTGTGTCTCTTTGTTGTTTTGTTGTGTCTTTGTGTTGTTGTGTCTCTGTCTTTGTGTCTCTGTGTTGTTGTGTCATTGTGTTGTTGTGTCTTTCTGTCTTTGTGTTGTTGTGTGTTTTTGTCTTTGTGTCTGTGTTGTTGTGTCTCTGTGTTGTTGTGTCTTTGTTTCTCAGTGTCGTTGTGTTGAGTCTTTGTGTCTTTGTGTTGTTGTGTCTTTGTTTTGTTGTGTAATTGTGTTTTGTGTTGTGTATTTGTGTATTTTTGTCTGTGTGTTGTTGTGTCTGAATTGTTGTGTCTTTGTGTCGTTGTGTTGTTTCTTTTGTTGTGTCTCTATTGTTGTTGTGTCTCTGTGTTGTTGTGTTGTTGTGATGTTGTTGTGTCTCTGTGTTGTTGTGTCTCTGTGTCGTTGTGTTGTTGTGATGTTGTTGTGTCTCTGTGTTGTTGTGTCTTTGTGTTGTTGTGATGTTGTTGTGTCTTTGTGTCGTTGTGCTTTTCTGTCTTTGCGTCTCTGTGTTGTTGTTGTGTCTTTGTGTCTTTGTGTGTCTGTGTTGTTGTGTCTCTGTGTTGTGTCTCTGTGTCGTTGGGTTGTGTCTTTGTGTTGTTGTGTCTTTTTGTTGTGTCTCTGTTGTTGTTTTGTCATTGTGTCTTTGTTTCTGTTATTTTGTTGTGTCTTTGTGTTGTTGTGTCTTTTTGCCTCTGTCTTGTTGTTGTGTCTTTTTGTTGTGTCTTTGTGTCTCTGTGTTGTTGTGTCTTTGTGTTGTTGTGTCTCTGTGTCGTTGTGTTTTGTCTCTGTGTTGTTGTGTCTTTGTGTTGTTGTGTCTTTTTGTTGTGTCTCTGTTGTTGTTTTGTCATTGTGTTTTTGTTTCTCTGTTATTTTGTTGTGTCTTTGTGTCATTGTGTTGTTGTGTCTTTTTGCCTCTGTCTTGTTGTTGTGTCTTTTTGTTGTGTATTTGTGTCTCTGTGTTGTTGTGTCTTTGTGTCTCTGTTTCGTTGTGTCTTTGTGTCTCTGTGTTGTTGTGATGTTGTTGTGTCTCTGTCGTTGTGTCTTTTTGTTGTGTCTCTGTCATTGTGTCTTTTTGTTGTGTCTTTGTGTCTCTGTGTTGTTGTGATGTTGTTGTGTCTTTGTGTTGTTGTGTCATTGTGTTTTTGTGTCGTTGTATTGTGTCTTTTTGTTGTGTCTGTGTTGTTGTGTCTGTGTATTTTTGTCTTTGTTTTGTTGTGTCTTTGTGTCTCTGTCGTTGTGTTGTGTCTCTGTGTGGTTGTGTTGTGTATTTTTGTTGTGTCTCTGTGTCGTTTTGATGTTGTTGTGTCTCTGTGCTGTTGTGTCTTTGTGTCTCTGTGTTGTTGTGTCTTTGTGTTGTTGTGATGTTGTGTCTCTGTCGTTGTGTCTTTGTGTGTCTGTTTTTTTTGTTTTTCTGTGTCGTTGTGTTGTTGTTGTGTCTATGTGTTGTTGTGTATTTTTATTGTGTCTCTGTGTGGTTGTGTCTTTGTGTCTCTGTGTTTTTGTGTCTTTGTGTCTCTCTGTGGTTGTGTCTTTGTATTGTTGTGTCTCTGTGTTGTTGTGTCTTTTTGTTGTGTCTCTATGTTGTTGTGTCTTTGTGTCTCTATGTTGTTGTTGTTGTGTATTTGTGTCTCTGTGTTGTTGTGTCTCTGTATTGTTGTGTCTTTGTGTCTCTGTGTTGTTGTGTCTCAGTGTTGTTCTGATGTTGTTGTGTCTTTGTGTCTTTGTGTCTCTGCGTTGTTGTGTCTTTGTGTTGTTGTGTCTTTGTGTCTGTGTCGTTGTTGTGTCATTGTGTCTCTGTGTCGTGTCTTTGTGTTGTTGTGTGTTATTGTCTCTGTGTCTTTGTCTCTTTGTGTCGTTGTGTCTTTCAGTCTCTGTATTGTTGTGTCTGTGTATTGTTGTGTCTTTGTGTTTCTGTGTTGTTGTGTCTTTGTGTCGTTGTGTTGTGTCTTTTTGTTGTGTGTCTGTGTTGTTGTGTCTTTGTGTCTCTGAGTTGTTTTGTCATTGTGTTGTGTCTTTGTGTCTCTGTATTGTTGTGTCTTTGTGTTGTTGTGTCTTTGTGTCTCTGTGTTGTTGTGTCGTTGTGTTGTTGTTGTGTCTCTTTGTTGTGTCTTTGTTTCTCAGTGTCGTTGTGTTGAGTCTTTGTGCCTTTGTGTTGTTGTGTAATTGTGTTTTTGTGTTGTGTATTTGTGTATTTTTGTCATTGTGTTGTTGTGTCTGTGTTGTTGTGTCTTTGTGTTGTTGTGTCTGTGTTGTGTCTTATTGTTGTTGTGTCTCTGTGTTGTTGTGATGTTGTTGTGTCTCTGTGTCGTTGTGTTGTTGTGATGTTGTTGTGTCTTTGTGTTGTTGTGACGTTGTTGTGTCTTTGTGTCGTTGTGCTTTTCTGTCTTTGTGTTGTTGTGTTGTGTCTTTGTTGTGTTATTGTGTCTGTGTTGTTGTGTTGTGTCTCTGTGTTGTTGTGTCTTTGTGTTGTTGTGTCTTTTTGTTGTGTCTCTGTGTTGTTGTTTTGTCATTGTGTCTTTGTTTCTGTTATTTTGTTGTATCTTTGTGGTGTTGTGTCTTTTTGCCTCTGTCTTGTTGTTGTGTCTTTTTGTTGTGTCTTTGTGTCTCTGTGTTGTTGTGTTGTGTCTTTGTGTGTCTGTGTTGTGTCTGTGTCGTTGTGATGTTGTTGTGTCTCTGTGTCGTTGTGTTGTGTCTTTGTGTTGTTGTGTCTCTGTGTCGTTGTGTTGTTGTGTCTTTGTGTTGTTTTGATGTGTCTTTGTGTTGTGTCTTTTTGTTGTGTCTCTGTTGTTGTTTTGTCATTGTGTCTTTGTTTCTCTGTTATTTTGTTGTGTCTTTGTGTCATTGTGTTGTTGTGTCTTTTTGCCTCTGTCTTGTTGTGTCTTTTTGTTGTGTATTTGTGTCTCTGTGTTGTTGTGTCTGTGTCTCTGTATTGTTGTGTCTGTGTGTTGTTGTGTCTTTGTGTCTGTGTTGTTGTGATGTTGTTGTGTCTCTGTCGTTGTGTCTTTTTGTTGTGTCTCTGTTGTTGTGATGTTGTTGTCTTTGTGTTGTTGTGTCATTGTGTTTTTGTGTCGTTGTATTGTGTCTTTTTGTTGTGTCTGTGTTATTGTGTCTTTGTGTATTTTTGTCTTTGTGTTGTTGTGTCTTTGTGTCTCTGTCGTTGTGTTGTATATTTTTGTTGTGTCTCTGTGTGGTTGTGTTGTGTATTTTTGTTGTGTCTCTGAGTCGTTTTGATGTTGTTGTGTCTCTGTGCTGTTGTGTTGTTGTTGTGTCTTTGTGTCTCTGTGTTGTTGTGATGTTGTTGTGTCTTTGTGTCTCTGTCGTTGTGTCTTTGTGTGTCTGTTTTTTTGTTTTTCTGTGTCGTTGTGTTGTTGTTGTGTCTTTGTGTTGTTGTGTATTTTTATTGTGTCTCTGTGTGGTTGTGTCTTTGTGTCTCTGTGTGGTTGTGTCTTTGTGTCTTTGTATTGTTGTGTCTCTGTGTGGTTGTGTCTTTGTGTCTCTGTGTCGTTGTGTCTCTCTGTTGTTGTGTCTTTGTATTGTTGTGTCTCTGTGTTGTTGTGATGTTGTTGTGTCTCTGTCGTTGTGTCTTTTTGTTGTGTCTCTGTGTTGTTGTGTCTTTGTGTCTCTGTGTTGTTGTGTCTCCGTGTCATTGTGTCTTTGTGTCTCTGTGTTGTTGTGTCTTTGTGTCTGTGTATTGTTGTGTCTCTGTGTTGTTGTGTCTATGTGTCTCTGTGTCGTTGTGTTGTGTTGTGTCTTTTTGTTGTTTCTCTGTGTTTTTGTGTTGTTGTGTCTTTGTCTCTGTGTTGTTTTGTCTTTGAGTCATTGTGTCTTTGTGTCTTTGTATTGTTGTGTCTGTGTTGTTGTGTCTTTGTATTGTTGTGTCTCTGTGTTGTTGTGTCTTTGTGTCTCTGTGTTGTTGTGTCTTTGTGTCTCTGTGTTGTTGTGTTGCTGTTGTGGCTCTGTGTTGTCGTGTCTTTGTATCTCTGTCTTGTTGTGTCTTTGTGTCTCTGTGTTGTTGTGTATTTGCCATGTTGTGTCTTCGTGTCTCTGTGTCATTGTGTTTTTGTGTCATTGAGTCTCTGTGTCTCTGTGTTGGTGTGTTGCTGTGATGTTGTTGTGTCTCTGTGTTTTGTTGTTGTGTCTGTGTTTGTGTCTCTGTGTTTTTCTGTCTGTGTTGTTGTGTCTTATTGTCTCTGTTTTGTTGTTGTGTCTTTGTGTCTTTGTGTCTCTCTGTTGTTGTGTTTTTCTGTCTTTGTGAGTTATTGTCTCTGTGTTGTTGTATTGTTGTGTCTCTGTGTTGTTGTGTCCTTGTGTCTCTGTGTCGTTGGGTTGTTTTCTTGTGTCTTTGTGTTGTGGTGTCTTGGTGTGTCTGTGTTGTTGTGTCTTTTTGTTGTGTCTCTGAGTTGTTGTGTCTTTGTGTGTCTTTTTGTTGTGTCTGTGTTTTTCTGTCTTTGTGTCTCTGTGTTGTTGTGTTTTTCTGTCTTTGTGTCTGTGTCATTGTGTTGTCTCTTTGTGTCTCTGTGTTGTTGTGTCTTTTTGTCTGTGTCTTTGTGTGTCTGTGTCGTTGTGTCTCTGTATTGTTGTGTCGTTGTGTTGTTGTGTCTTTTTGTCTGTGTCTTTGAGTTGTTGTGTCTTTGTGTGTCTTTTTCTTGTGTCTCTGTGTAGTTGTGTCTTATTGTATCTCTGTGTCGTTGTGTTGTATCTTTATGTCTCTGTATTGTTGTTTCGTTGTGTCTCTGTATTGTTGTGTCTTTATGTCTCTGTGTCGTTGTGTTGTGTTGTTGTGTCTTTGTGTCTCTGTATTGTTGTGTCTTTATGTCTCTGTGTTGTGTCTTTGTGTTGTTGTGTCTTTGTGTTGTTTGGTTGTTGAGTCTCTGTGTCCTTGGGTTGTTGTGTCGTTGTGTTGTGTCGTTGTTTTGTTGTGTTTGGTTGTTGTGTCTGTGTCGTTGTGTTGTTGTTTCCTTGTGTCCCTGTGTTGTTGTGTTGCTGTGTCTCTGTGTCTTCGTGTTGTGTTTCTGTGTCGTATCTCTGTGTCGTTTTGTTGTGTCTTTGTGTTGTTGTGTCTCTGTGTTGTGTTGTTGTGTCTCTGTCTTGTCGTGTCTTTGTGTCTCTGTGTTGTTGTGTCTTTGCGTTGTTGTGTCTTTGTGTCTCTGTGTTGTTGGGTCTCTGTGTTGTTGTGTTTTTGTGTCATTGTGTCTTTGTGTCTCTGTGTTGTTGTGTTGCTGTGATGTTGTGTTGTTGTGTCATTGTGTCTTTGTGTCTCTGTGTCTCTGTGTTGTTGTGTTGCTGTGATGTTGTTGTGTCTTTGTGTCTCTGTCTTGTGTCTTTGCGTTGTTGTGTCTCTGTGTTTTTGTGTCATTGTGTCATTGTGTCTTTGTGTCTCTGTGTCTTATTGTCTGTTTTGTTGTTGTGTCTTTGCGTCTCTGTGTTGTTGTGTCTCTTTGTCTCTGTGTTGCTGTGATGTTGTTGTGTCTGCGTCGTTGTGTTGTGTCTTTGTGTTGTTGTGTCTTTGTGTCTCTCTGTTGTTGTGCTTTTCTGTCTTATTGTCTCTGTGTTGTTGTGTCTCTGTGTTGTGTTGTTGTGTCTTTGTGTCTGTGTTTTTCTGTCTTTGTGTTGTTGTGTCTTATTGTCTGTGTGTTGTTGTTGTGTCTCTGTGTTGTTGTGTTGTGTCTTTGTGTTGTTGTGTCTTATTGTCTCTGTGTTGTTGTTGTTGCGTCTCTGTGTTGTGTTGTTGTGTCTTTGTGTTTTTCTGTCTTTGTGTTGTTGTGTCTTATTGTCTCTGTGTTGTTGTGTCCTTGTGTCTCTGTGTCATGGGTTGCTTTCTTGTGTCTTTGTGTTGTGGTGTCTGTGTCGTTGTGTCTCTGTATTGTTGTGTCATTGTGTTGTGTCTTTTTGTCTGTGTGTCTCTGTGTTGTGGTGTCTTTGTGTGTCTGTGTTGTGTCTGTGTCGTTGTTTCCCTGTGTCCCTGTGTTGTGTCTCTGTGTCGTTGTGTTGCTGTGTCTCTGTGTCTTTGTGTTGTTTGGTTGTTGAGTTTCTGTGTCGTATCTTTGTGTCGTTTTGTTGTGTCTCTGTTGTTGTGTCTTTGTGTCTCTGTGTCGTTGTGTATCTGTTGTGTTGCTGTGATTTTGTTCTGTCTTTGTGTCTCTGTGTCTTTCGGTCTGTGTTGTTGTGTCTTATTGTCTGTGTTGTTGTGTTGTTGTTGTGACTCTGTCGTTGTGTTGTATTGTTGAGTCTGTGTTGTTGTGTCTTTAAGTCTCTGTGTCGTTGTGTCTTTCTGTCTGTGTTGTTGTGTCTTATTGTCTCTGTGTTGTTGTTGTGTCTTGTTGTTGTGTCTCTGTGTCGTTGTGTTGTATTGTTGAGTCTGTGTTGTTGTGTCTTCATGTCTCTGTGTCTTTGTGTTGTTGTGTCGTTGTGTCTCTGTGTCTCTGTTTTGTTGTGTCTCTGTGTTGTTTGGTCTCTGTGTCGTTGGGTTGTTGTGTCGATGTGTTGTGTCATTGTTTTGTTGTGTTTGGTTGTTGTGTCTGTGTCGTTGTTTCCCTGTGTCCCTGTGTTGTGTCTCTGTGTCGTTGTGTTGCTGTGTTGTTTGGTTGTTGAGTTTCTGTGTCGTTGGGTTGTTGTGTCGATGTGTTGTGTCATTGTTTTGTTGTGTTTGGTTGTTGTGTCTGTGTCGTTGTTTCCCTGTGTTGTGTCTCTGTGTCTTTGTGTTGTTGTGTTGTTTGGTTGTTGAGTTTCTGTGTCGTATCTCTGTGTCGTTTTGTTGTGTCTTTGTGTCTCTGTGTTGTGTATCTGTTGTGTTGCTGTGATGTTGTGTCTTTGTGTCTCCGTGTTGTGTTGTTGTGTCTTTTTGTCTCTGTCTTGTTGTTGTGTCTTTTTGTTGTGTCTCTGTGTCGCTGTGTTGTGTCTTTGTGTCTGTGTTGTTTCTTTGTGTTGTTGTCTTTTTGTCTCTGTATTGTTGTTGTGTCTCTGTGTTGTGTCTTTGTGTTGTTGTGTCTTTTTGTCGTGTCTCTGTGTTGTTGTGTCTTTGTGTCTGTGTTGTTGTTGTGTCTTTTTGTCGTGTCTCTGTGTTGTTGTGTCTTTGTGTTGTGTTATTGTGTCTCCGTGTTGTTGTGTCTTTGTGTTGTGTTGTGTCTGTGTTCTTTGGTTGTTTTGTCTCTGTGTCTGTGTTGTTGTGTTGTTTAGTTGTTGTGTCTCTGTGTCGTTGTGTTGTGTTGTTGTGTTCTTGAGGACTAACAGAGTCTTGACTCTGTGACTGAAGCTGTTTATTTGTCCAATAGGAGCAGTGTTGTTTGGTTGTTGTGTCTTTGTGTTGTTGTGTTGTTTTGTCTTTGTGTTGTGTTGTGTCTCTGTGTTGTTGTGTCTTTGTGTTGTGTTGTTGTGTCTGTGTCTTTGTGTTGTGTTGTTGTGTCTGTGTCGTTGTGTCTTTGTGTTGTTTGGTTGTTGTGTTGTTGTGTCTCTGTGTTGTTGTGTCTGTGTCGTTGTGTTCTGTCTTTTTGTTGTTGTGTTGTTTGGTTGTTGTGTCTTTGTGTCGCTTTTCGTGCAAAAGCCAAAATTATATTTATTACATTGTGATTTTTTTGAACACTCATTCCCACTACATTTCCTCAACATTTCTCTTATTTTTCCCCAAAAATAAACCAATTCCCCACACGTAACAAACAAATGTGCTAAATCCTCATCCATACTTTCACATACACAACACTTTCTTTCATACCTCTCCTGATGGATCTGATGCAGGACGATGCAGGTGAAGAGCCTCCTGTGCCTCAGTTTGAAATCTAGATCAAATATTGCATGCGGTGTATGCGGAAAGTTAATGTTCTTTCATATCATGCTGCTTGTTATGTCCGGGTATGTGTCTGTCCATTTAACTTCGGATGTGGGTTTCTGTATTCTATGTGTGATTGCGCATCTTCAAATTTTTGTAGTGACATCTGTAATGTTGTGTTTCTTCTCCCCTAGGCACAGGGAGATCCCCACCGCAGCGTCCTGCATCACTCCCTCCTTCTCTTTGATTAATTTTTCACATTCACTCGACAAAGATAATTTTACATTTTCAAACACTCTCTCAATCACATCCTTTCTACACACACACATCCTTTATTTTTTAACCCCCTCAACACCATTTGTAAATCAAAATCCCCCCCACAGTTCAATAAATCCCTTATTCTAATATATCCCGCTTTCGACATAGCCTCACACTTAATTACCCTCTCCCCATTTTTAAAATATGAGCTTGAGAGGAAGGGCAGCCGTAGCACTGACCCTCTCGTTCCGCACTCCGGTACAGTCCAGGATGAAACCTGATACCACGCATTGAGTACTTCCTGGAAAAACCGTGGCAAGTGTTTAAATGAATCCGGGTCATTGATCTGGTACAGGTTGTCCTCGTAAAGTCCAAAACTGCACAGATGTTGTTTGAAGTGGTTTTTCCAAACTACGCTCCAGTTCTGGTCTATAAATTTGCCTATCAATTTGAGTCTTAGTGCTACTTTTTTTGTAAGTAAATCAATAAAAGCTATCCCCCCCTGATCTTTAGCCCCTATTATTGTTTTGTGAGCTATACTCGCTGCTTTGTTTTTCCAAATAAAGTCCGTAATGGTCTTTGAAATCTCCTTAAAAGGCCCAGTCCGGAAGCGTACAAGTACTCAGCGCATTATTCACTTTGGACAACACGAGGGCATTTGTTACGGCTACCCTTCCTTACCTAGTAACATAATTTCTGACTTATTTTCGTTTACTTTTGCCCCAGATGCTCTTTCATAAGTTTGTACATGTTTTAATATCAATTCTATATCATCCTCTCCTTTTACCATTATATTCACGTCATCTGCATACTGAATTATTTTTACATTTTCCTTACCTATACCTTTTATGTTTACGTCTTCCGATATCAGCGCTGCCAGCGGCTTTGCCACCAAGCTGTACAGCAGCGCTGACATCGGACACCCCTGTCTCACTGACCTTGATATTTTAAAAGAATCAGTTAAATCCCCGTTACATTTTATCTTACTTTCTGCTCCTGTATACAACACATTTATCCACTCTCTCATTCTCTCCCCGAACCCAAACTTCTCCAACACCTTCCCCAAAAACCCATGATCTACTCTGTCAAAAGCTTTATTTAAATCAATCCCTAACCATATTCCCCCCTCCCCTTCCATGTCCCTGACCGTCTGTTTTATTGAAATTATTGAGTCTGCTATGTCCCTGTTTGATATACTGTATGATTGTGTTTGTTCTATGATAGTTCCTATTACCTCCCTGATTCTATTGGCTATTGTTTTTGCTATGATTTTGTAGTCTGTGTTTAGTAAGCTAATTGGTCTGTAGTTGTCCAGATTTTTATTGTCCCCCTTGTTTTTGTAAAAAATAGTAACCACCCCCTCCCCCAAACTTTTCGGTATACATTTTACTTTTTCAATATATTTATTTAATTTACTCAATAAGGGCACTAACTGCTCTTTGAAAGCTTGATACAATTCTGCAGTTAGGCCGTCGCTACCAGGACTTTTGTTTTTGTTTAAACCTTCTAAAGCACTTTTAATTTCTCCATCTGTAAACTCACATTCACACCACATTTTATCATCATCACTTAGTTTTTTTTTGTTAAGGCACCCAAAGCTCTGTTCACACTCACACCATCACACTCCTGTCTAGAGAACAGACATTCATAATAACATTTGACTTTTTTTAATATTTCATTTTTTATCAGTCACACTTTTACCTGCTACATTCACTAATTCGTTTATTTCTGTTCTTTTTTGCTTTTGTTTCTCTAGACCCCCCAAAAAAACGCTGTACTCCTCTCCCCTTCATACATATATTGTATTTTGCTCCTAATAGCTGCGCCCCTACATTTTTTAAGTTCAGTCGCTTTTAACTGCTCTTTTATATGTATATATTTTTCAACACATACATTATCTGCGCTGTCGAGCAATATTATTTCCTCACTTAGTTGTTTAATTCTCTTCCATTCTATTTTCTCTCCACTTTTTCTCTTTACTATAATTGATACACTTTTTTTTGATTCTGACTTTTACCCCATCCCACCACACATTCATATATTCACTCTCACTCCACTCATATCCCACATCATTCAAAAATCTTTTCATACTTTTCACAAACATTCCATCATCCAACAAACTGCCATTAAAACACCATATCCCTTCTTTTCGTACATTAGTTTCTTTTCTAAACGTGGTTACCATCCCAGCGTGATCGCTCCACATATTAGTTTTATATTCTACATCTTTAATCCACCTCACCACCTCACATGTCACCAAAGAAAAATCTATTCTAGATTATTTTAATCTATTTAGTACAATTTGTCTTCTAGAAAAGACCCTCTCCCATGGATGTAACAATCTCCAAATATCTATGCACTGTTTGGTCATTATTAGATCTTTTAGTGCCCCCTTGCTCACATCCCCCTTAAACACATTATTTTTAGACACATCAGTGGGTGTCATCGCCACATTTAAAGTCACCAATTATCACACAATTTCCTCCCCACCATTTGCTTATTTCAATGAAAAAAGTTTTCCTTTCTTTTTCTTCATTCTGTGCGTATATATTTATGATTCTTAAATTTTTCGTTTTATACACAGTCTATTATTATTACTCTCCCCTCTTCGTCTCCGTAAACCAAATTAACCCCCGTTACCCGACCCGTTTTAACTAGAACCGTTTTAACAAACTCTCGCCCTCGGCGTACCATTAAAACAAAAAATATGGCCCACAAAGTCTTTTTTTATGTCTTCTACCAGGGAATCATCCCACCTGGTCTCCTGCAAGCACAAAATGTCATTTTGCAAGGAAAAAATTGAATGTCTCTTCTTTGTTTCGCAGTCTGTTAGTGTTAATAGAAAATAAGTTTAAGGCTTTATCATAAAAGTAAAAAACAAAAAAAAACAAAAAACGATTTACAGGGGTTACTTCCAGTCATTATTTGTCCTTACTTTTCAATTTTTTTGCCAACTTTTTCCGTTGACCAAGACTCAGTCTTTTTTGCACACTCGCCAGTTCACCAACATCCATTTCATTGTCCGTCTCATTTGGACTGGTTCTTTTAACCGTGTTGTTTGACACGATTTTTCTCCCTCCCGCCTGTCCAAACACCCTCTCAGGCATCTCCCTCCCCTCTGCGCTCATGCTTACCCCCGGGTCCTCTGCCTCGTCCGTTCTGTCTCCTTCTTTCGCTCTCTCGCTCGTTTTCCGCTGCTTCTGTTGTCCTCCTCCTCCAGCCTGCTCGGGCATCTCCAGCTCGCACTCTCGACACCTGCTCTCCTCCGCTCTCTCCGCTCTGCTCCATTTCTCCTTCGCTGTTCTCGTCCTCTCCGGTCTCCTCCCTGCTTTTTCCGGTCTCCTCCTTCTCCTCCTCCGCCTCGTTCCTGTTCTCCTCTTCGTTTTCGCACTCACTTTCTCTTTTTTTACAGTTCGTGCATTTTGTGAGGTTTGCGCTGCACTCTCGCGCAAACTGTCCCTGCACCCCACATTTGTGACACATAAACTCCAGACACTCTCGCAGGATGTGTCCCGGCTGAATGCACATCCTGCAAACTTTCTGTTGTCGATCATGTATTACTCTGAAAAATTCACTCCCCATCACCGTGTTGAACTTCGTGGAGTAAGGGAGTGACTTTACCTGGTCATTAAATCTGACCCGGACAAACCTCGTTTCGTCAGCTATCGTTGTTCCTGGCCACAATCTTTTTTTTTAATCGGTGATGTCGGGTTCACTCCCCAGCCCGTCAGCTTCCAAACTATTTCTTCGTCCGTGACATAAGCCGGCAGGTTTAAAAAAGACACCACCAGCTCATCATTGTTGAGTTCATTCGCCACGACTCTGGTCTTGCCGATCTTAAATCCGTCTAGCAGCCTTTCCTTTCCTTTAATGTTGCTCACCGTTACCTCCAATTTTCCAGGTCCCAAGGTTCTGCAAGCCAACAGGCCCCACAGATCATTTTTATATTGTTCATTACATGGTTTAGAGGCACCTTGTCCCCCACCATTTCAATGTTCAGTGTTAGTTTTTTTTCGGGAAGACACTTTTGCCTCTCCTTTCTCCGCTCTCTCTCAACCTCTCACATTCTCCGCACCAATCAGTCTTTGATCAGCCGCAGCTGGAGCAATCAGCCCGCCGCTCCTCTCTCTTCCTCTCGCTCCGTCGTCCATACCGTTCCCTGTTTCATTTGCCGTGTTTGTCTCTCCTCTTTGTTGTCCGTTATCTTTTCCTTTTTCCTTCTCTCCGGTCCGTGGACCTGTCGTCGTTGTATTCCGTCCTGTGCGTTTGCTAGCGAAATGCTAGCAAACATTCACAAAACAAAAAATCTTAACAAAAATGTGGCAAAAAACAGGTAAAAAGGCAAAAAAGAAAAACGATCCCCCTAACAGTCAGTGACTGCTGGGGGACATTCACTCACAATCTGAGGTCTTTAAACAAAACTAAGGAAAATACAAAAAACGAAATCCAAATCTCCTACTCTCCTCTCATATGTCTGATTTCCTCCGACTCCATGCTGTCTCTGCCAACAAAAGGGGCGTGTTCAGGGTGGTATGGCCGTAAACCATTATTGTGTGCAGAAAGGGGCCTTTTAAAGATCTCGTGCCCTCGGCCATAATGTGGGGGAGCAAATGCTCCCCCACGTTATTGATTCTGGCTGAATTTTTGGACATGTGAATATGTCTCTATATGATGAAAAAAAAGCATATGATGAAAAAAATGAAAAAGCTTACAGCACCTGGTATTCCCAGGCGGTCTCCCATCCAAGTACTAACCAGACCAGACCCGACCCTGCAAATGCAAATGCTCCCCCACATTATTGATTCTGGCTGAATTTTTGGACATGTGAATATGTCTCTATATGATGAAAAAAAAGCATATGATGAAAAAAATGAAAAAGCTTACAGCACCTGGTATTCCCAGGCGGTCTCCCATCCAAGTACTAACCAGACCAGACCCGACCCTGCAAATGCAAATGCTCCCCCACATTATTGATTCTGGCTGAATTTTTGGACATGTGAATATGTCTCTATATGATGAAAAAAAAGCATATGATGAAAAAAATGAAAAAGCTTACAGCACCTGGTATTCCCAGGCGGTCTCCCATCCAAGTACTAACCAGGCCCGATCCTGCTTAGCTTCCGAGATCGGACGAGATCGGGCGTGTTTTTTTTTTTTAATCTTTTATTATCAAAAGTACAAAAACATTTATATTATTTACATATCATTTACAAGAAATACTATCACAATACATACACCATATAAATCAAACCTCCCCTCTGAAACAAGCGATTGTCGAACAAAATCAAAATAAAGCAAAAAAAATCAAACCTCCAATGATTCCCAAAACTCATCAAAACTCTCTTGAGTCCCTCCCCCAAAGTAAACAACCCCCAAAAACAAACCACAAAACAAACAAAATCCCCGTAAAAACTCTCACAATCCCCTGAAAACCAAAAGCCCTCAAATCAAACCACCCATTTCTAACCATGACCAAAGAAAAGCCCTTACAAAAACAAAATAAATTATACATCCCACACAATTCCCTCTTCATTTACCCCACACATTCGCCCCTTCCACAAACATTCTCACAAACTCACTCTCATTCGCAACGTGCAACAATTTAAGGTGTGCTCTCCATTCATTCGAAAACATTCTCCACACATTCATTCTCTTGCTTTCATACAATGCAAAATTCCTCCTGTTAAAAACCGCTTTGCATGCAAAGGCTAAAATCATATTCATAACATTGTGGTTTTTTGTTTCGTTCCCACCCCCAACAGCACCGATAATTCCCACCCCCTTTCATTCCAACACTCATTCTCACTACATTTCCCCAACATTTCCCTTATTTTTCCCTAAAAAACACCCAATTCCCCACATGTAACAAACAAATGTACCAAATCCTCATCCATACTTTCATATACACAGCAATTTCTTTCGTACCTCTCCTTATGGATTTGATGCAGGACGATGCAGGTGAAGATCCTCCTGTGCCTCAGTTTGAAATCTAGATCAAATATTGCATGCGGTGTATGCGGTATGTTAATGTTCTTCCATATCATGCTGCTTGTTATGTCCGGGTATGTGTCTGTCCATTTAACTTCGGATGTGGGTTTCTGTATTCTATGTGTGATTGCGCATCTATACCAAATTTTTGTGGTGACATCAGTAATGTTGTGTTTCTTCTCCCCTAGGCACAGGGAGATCCCCACCGCCTCGTCCCGCATCGCTCCCTCCTTCTCCTTGATTAGTTTTTCCCATTCACTCGACAAAGACAATTTTACATTTTCAAACACTCTCTCAATCACATCCTTTCTACACACATACCCCTTATTTTTTAACCCCCCCAACACCATTTGTACATCAAACTCCCCCCCATCGTTCAATAAATCCCCTATTCTAATATATCTTGCTTTCACCATTGCCTCGCACTTGATTGCCCTCTCCCCATTTTTAAAATACGGGCTCGAGAGGAAGGGCAGCCGTAGCACTGACCCTCTCGTTCCGCACTCTGGTACAGTCCAGGCTGAAACCTGATACCACGCATTGAGTACTTCCTGGAAAAACCGTGGCAAGTGTTTAAATGCGTCCGGGTTATTGATCTGGTACAGGTTGTCCTCGTTGTGGAGTCCAAAACTGCACAGATGTTGTTTGAAGTGGTTTTTCCAAACTACGTTCCGGTTCTGGTCCTTAAATTTGCCTATCAATTTGGCTCTTAGTGCTACTTTTTTTGCCAGTAAATCAATCAAAGCTAGCCCTCCCTGATCTTTAGCCCCTATTATTGTTTTGTGAGCTATACTCGCTGCTTTGTTTTTCCAAATAAAGTCCCTAATGATCTTTGAGATCTCCTCAAAGGCCCAGTCCGGAAGCGCACAAGTACTCAGCACATGATTCACTTTGGACAACACGAGAGCATTTGTTACGGCTACCCTTCCTCTCAGCAATAGGCCCCTCGCTCTCCACAAATTCAAAGTTTTCTTAATTTTACCCACCACCTCTTTCCATGTTTCGTCATCACATTCATTCTCATTTTTCCCCACACTCACTCCCAAAACTTTTCTTCTCTCCCCTACCGTTTTAAATCCCCACCTATTAGCGTAATTTGATTTCCTTCCCAGTAACATAATTTCAGACTTATTTTCGTTTACTTTTGCCCCCGATGCCCTTTCATAGGTTTGCACGTGTTTCAGTATCAGTTCTATATCCTCCTCTCTTTTCACCATTATATTCACGTCATCCGCGTATTGGATTATTTTAACATTTTCCTTCCCTATTCCTTTAATGTTCCCGTCTTCCGATATCAGCGCTGCCAGCGGCTCTGCCACCAAGCTATACAGCAGCGCTGACATCGGACACCCCTGTCTTACTGATCTTGAGATCTTAAATGAATCAGTTAAAACCCCGTTACATTTTATCTTACTTTCCGCCCCTTTGTACAACACATTTATCCAATCTCGCATTCTCTCCCCGAACCCAAACTTCTTCAAAACCCTCCCCATGAACCCATGATCTACTCTGTCAAACGTCTTATTTAAATCAATCCCTAACCATATCCCCCCCCTCCCTTTCCATGTCCCTGACCGTCTGTTTTATTGAAATGATTGAGTCTGCTATGTCCCTGTTTGGTATGCTGTATGATTGTGTTTGTTCTATGATAGTTCCTATTACCTCCCTGATTCTATTGGCTATTGTTTTTGCTATGATTTTGTAGTCTGTGTTTAGTAAACTGATCGGTCTGTAGTTGTCCAGATTTTTATTGTCCCCCTTGTTTTTGTAGAAAATAGTAACCACCCCCTCCCCCAAGCTTTTCGGTATGGATTTTACTCTCTCGATATACAGTGGGTACGGAAAGTATTCAGACCCCTTTACATTTTTCACTGCAATGTTTCATTGCAGCCCATTGCTAAAATCAAAAAAGTTCATTTTATTTCTCATTAATGTACACTCAGCACCCCATCTTGACAGAAAAAAAACAGAAAAGTAGAAATTTTTGCAAATTTATTAAAAAAGAAAAACTGAAATATCACATGGTCATAAGTATTCAGACCCTTTGCTGTGACATTCATATTTAACTCACATGCTGTCCATTTCTTTTGATCCTCCTTGAGATGGTTCTGCTCCTTCATTGGAGTCCAGCTGTGTTTAATTAAACTGATTGGACTTGATTAGGAAAGGCACACACCTGTCTATATAAGACCTTACAGCGCATGTCAGAGCAAATGAGAATCATGAGGTCGAAGGAACTGCCCAAGGAGCTCAGAGACAGATTTGTGGCAAGGCACAGATCTGGCCAAGGTTACAAAAGAATTTCTGCAGCACTCAAGGTTCCTAAGAGCACAGTGGCCTCCATAATCCTTAAATGGAAGACGTTTGGGATGACCAGAACTCTTCCTAGACCTGGCCGTCCAGCCAAACTGAGCAATTGTGGGAGAAGAGCCTTGGTGAGAGAGGTAAAGAAGAACCCAAAGATCACTGTGGCTGAGCTCCAGAGATGCAGTAGGGAGATGGGAGAAAGTTCCACAAAGTCAACTATCACTGCAGCCCTCCACCAGTCGGGGCTTTATGGCAGAGTGGCCCGACGGAAGCCTCTCCTCAGTGCAAGACATATGAAAGCCTGCATAGAGTTTGCCAAAAAACACATGAAGGACTCCCAGACTATGAGGAAGATTCTCTGGTCTGATGAGACCAAGATTGAACTTTTTGGCTTTCATTCTAAGCGGTATGTGTGGAGAAAACCAGGCACTGCTCATCACCTGCCCAATACAATCCCAACAGTGAAACATGGTGGTGGCAGCATCATGCTATGGGGGTGTTTTTCAGCTGCAGGGATAGGACGACTGGTTCCAATTGAAGGAAAGATGAATGCGGCCAAGTACAGAAATATTCTGGAAGAAACCCTCTTCCAGAGTGCTCAGGACCTCAGACTGGGCCGAAGGTTCAGCATTTGATTGTTTTTAATATTTCATTTTTATCCGTCACACTTTCCCCTGCTGCGTTCACTAATTCGTTTATTTCTGTTCTTTTTTGGTTTTGTTTCTCCAGGCCCAGGAAAAAAGCTGTACTCCCCTCCCCTTCATACAAATATTGTATTTTGCTCCTAATAGCTGCGCCCCTACATTTTTTAAGTTCAAACGCTTTTAGCTGCTCTTTTAAGTGTATGTATTTTTCCGCACATTATCTGCGCTGTCGAGCAATATTATTTCCTCACTTAGTTGTTTTCTTAGATTCTCTTCCATTTGATTTTCTCTCCACTTTTTCTCCTTACTATAGTTAATGCACTTTTTTTTGATTCTGACTTTTACCCCATCCCACCACACATTCATATCTTCATTCTCCCCCCACTCATATCCCACATCATTCAAGAATTTTTTCATGCTTTTCACAAACGCATCATCTTCGAGCAGACTTCCGTTAAAGCACCATATCCCTCCTTTTCGTGAATTAGTTTCTTTTCTAAATGTTATTGTCATTCCTGCGTGATCGCTCCGCGTATTAGTTTTATACTCAGCGCTTTTAACCCACTTCACCACCTCACACGTCACCAGAGAGAAGTCCATTCTTGATTGTTTCAATCTATTTAGTAAAATTTGCCTTCTAGAATAAGCCCTTTCCCATGGGTGCAGCAATCTCCATATGTCTATGCACTGTTTGGTTATGATTAGGTCTTTAAGTGCCCCTCTGCTCACGTCCCCCTTGAACACATTATTTTTTGATCCGTCCGTTGGTGTCATCGCCACATTGAAGTCGCCGATTATCACGCAGTTTCCTTCCCAGTAGCATAATTTCAGACTTATTTTCGTTTACTTTTGCCCCCGATGCCCTTTCATAGGTTTGCACGTGTTTCAGTATTAGTTCTATATCCTCCTCTCTTTTCACCATTATATTCACGTCATCCGCGTATTGGACTATTTTAACATTTTCCTCCCCTATTCCTTTAATGCTCCCGTCTTCCGATATCAGCGCTGCCAGCGGCTCTGCCACCAAGCTATACAGCAGCGCTGACATCGGACACCCCTGTCTTACTGATCTTGTGATCTTAAATGCATCAGTTAAAGCCCCGTTACATTTTATCTTACTTTCCGCCCCTTTGTACAACACATTTATCCACTCTCTCATTCTCTCCCCGAACCCAAACTTCTCCAAAACCCTCCCCATGAACCTATGATCCACTCTGTCAAATGCCTTACTTAAATCAATCCCTAACCATATCCCCCCCTCCCTTTCCATGTCCCTGACCGTCTGTTTTATTGAAATGATTGAGTCTGCTATGTCCCTGTTTGGTATGATTGTGTTTGCTCTATGATAGTTCCTATTACTTCCCTGATTCTATTGGCTATTGTTTTTGCTATGATTTTGTAATCTGTGTTTAGTAAACTGATTGGTCTGTAGTTGTCCAGATTTTTATTGTCCCCCTTGTTTTTGTAGAAAATAGTAACCACCCCCTCCCCCAAGCTTTTCGGTATGCATTTGACTCTCTCAATATATTTACTTAGTTTGCCTAGTATGGGTACTAGCTGTTCTTTGAAAGCTAAATAAAATTCAGCAGTTAGGCCATCGCTACCAGGACTTTTGTTTCTGTTTAAACCCTCTAGAGCGCTTTTGATTTCTCCGTCCGTAAACTCACTTTCACACCATATTTTATCCTCGTCGCTAAGTTCCTTCTTTAAGGCACCCACAGCTCTGTCCGCGCTCGCACCATCACACTCCTGTCTCGTGAACAGGCTTTCATAGTAGCCTTTGACCGTTTTTAATATTTCAGTTTTATCCGTCACCCTTTCCCCTGCTGCGTTCACTAATTCGTTTATTTCTGTTTTTATTTGCTTTTGTTTCTCCAGACCCAGGAAAAAGGCTGTGCTCCTTTCCCCTTCATACAAATATTGTATTTTGCTCCTAATCGCTGCGCCCCTACATTTTTTTAGTTCGAACGCTTTTAACTGCTCTTTTAAGTGTATGTATTTTTCTGCGCAAGCATTATCTGCACTGTCGAGCAATGTTATTTCCTCACTTAGTTGTTTTCTTAGATTCTCTTCCATTTGATTTTCTCTCCACTTTTTCTCCTTACTATAGTTAATGCACTTTTTTTTGATTCTGACTTTTACCCCATCCCACCACACATTCATATCTTCATTCTCCCCCCACTCATATCCCACATCATTCAAGAATTTTTTCATGCTTTTCACAAACGCATCATCTTCTAGCAGACTTCCGTTAAAGCACCATATCCCTCCTTTACGTGAATCAGTTTCTTTTCCAAATGTGATTGTCATTCCTGCGTGATCGCTCCACGTATTGGTTTTATGCTCAGCGCTTTTTACCCACTTCACCACCTCACATGTCACCAGGGAGAGGTCTATTCTTGATTGTTTCAGTCTGTTTAGCACGATTTGCCTTCTAGAGTAAGCCCTTTCCCATGGGTGCAGCAATCTCCATATGTCTAAGCACTGCTTGGTTATTATTAGGTCTTTCAGTGCCCCTCTGCTTACGTCCCCCTTGAACACATTATTTTTTGATACGTCTGTTGGCGTCATTGCCACATTGAAGTCGCTGATTATCACGCAGTTTCCTTCCCACCATTTGCTTATTTCTATAAAAAACGTTTTCCTTTCTTTTTCTCCGTTCGGCGCATATATATTTATAATTCTTAAATTTTTTGTTTCGTACATACAGTCTATAACTATAACTCTCCCCTCTTTATCCCCGTACACCAAATTAACCCCTGTTACCCGATCCGTTTTGATTAGAACCGCCACTCCTCTCGCCCTTGGCGTACCATTGGAGCTAAAGATTTGGCCCACAAAGTCTTTTTTAATGTCTTCTACCAGGGAATCATCCCACCTGGTCTCCTGCACACACAGAATGTCATTTTGCCAGGAAAACATGGATTGTCTCTTTTCCTTGCTCCGTAGTCCATTGGCGTTAATAGAAAATAAAATTAAGGCCATTATCAAAAAGGAAAAAAAAGAAAAACAAACGGATTTACCAGGGTTATTTCCAGCCATCATTTGTCTTTACTTTCTAATTTTTTAGCCAACTTCTTTCGTTGCCCCAAACTCAGTTTTTTTTGCGCGCTTGCCAGTTCACTAACATCCATTTCGCTGTCTGTTTCGTTTGGACTGGCGCTTTTAGTCAGGTTGTTTGCCCTGATTTTACTCCCTCCCGCCTGCCCCGACACCCTCTCAGGCCCCTCCCTCCCCTTTATGCTCATGCTTACCCCTGGTTCTCCGTCCGTTCTGTCTCCCTTTTTCGCTTTCTTGCTCGTTTTGCGCTGCTTCTGTTGTCCCCCTCCTCCAGCCTGCTCCGGCGTCTCCAACTCGTTCTCTGCCACCTGCTCTCCTCCGCTCTCTCCGCTCTGCTCCATTTCTCCTCCGCTGCCCTCCTCCTCTCCGGTCTCCTCCTCGCTTTCTCCAGTCACCTCCTCCTCTCCTTCTGCCGCGTCCTTGTACACCTCCTCCTCCGCCTCATTCCTGCTCTCCTTTTCATTTTCACACTCGCAGTCACTTTCTCTTTTTTCACAGTTTTTACATTTTGCCAGGTTCGCGCTGCACTCACGTGCAAAGTGTCCCTGCACCCCACATTTGTGGTACATGAACTCTGGGCACTCTCGCAGGATGTGTCCCGGCTGGATACACATCCTGCACACTTTTTGTTGTCTATCATGAATGACTCTGAAGAATTCGCTCCCCATCACTGTATTGAATTTTGTGGAGTAAGGGAGCGACTGTACCTGGTCGTTGAACCGGACCCGGACAAACCTTGTTCCGTCGGCTATTGTTGACCCTGGCCACATTCTCCTTTTTAATTGGAGATGTGGGGTTCACTCCCCAGCCCGTCAGCTTCCACACGATTTCTTCATCCGTGATGTAGGCCGGCAGGTTCAGAAAGGACACCACCAGCTCGTCATTATTTAGTTCTCTGGCTACAACTCTTGTCTCTCCAATCTTGAAGCCGTCCAAGAGCCTTTCTTTTCCCTTGATGTTGCTCACTGTCACTTCCAGTTTTTCCGGCCCCACGGTTCTGCACGCCAGCAGGCCCCCGCAGATCATTTTTATGTTGTTCATTACCTGCTGTAAAGGTACTTTTCCCCCACCATTTCAATGTTTAGTGTCAGTTTTTTTTCGTAGGCCACTTTTGCCTCTCTTTTCTCAGCTCCCTCTGCACCTCTCACACTCTGCACACCAATCAGTCCTTGATTGTCCGCAGCTGGGGCAATCAGCTCACTGCTCCTCTCTCTTCCTCTCTCTCCGTTGCCCATACCATTCCCAGTTTCGTTTGCCATGTTTATCAGTCCTTTTTGTCCGTCGTCCTTTTCGTTGTCGTTTAATCCGTTCCGTTGTTTCAATGCCGTGTTTGTCTGTCCTTTTTCTTGTCCATTATCTATTTCTTTTTCCTTTTTCTCCGGTCCGTTGTCCTGTCATCTTTGTGATCCGTCCGTGTGTGTTTGCTAGCGGCCCGCTAGCAAACATTTAAGAGATCAAAAGATCTTCCCAAAAAAAGGGGTAAACAGGTAAGAAAAAAAGAAAAGCAATCCCCCTCACAGTCCGTGACTGCTGGGGGACGTTCACTAAACATCTGAGGACTTTAAACAAAACAATGCATATATAACAAAAACGAAAAATAAGGACTCCTGCTCTCTCTGGCACGTCTGCTCTCTCCGGGCTCCACTCTGTCTCTGCCGTAAACGGGGCGTGTTCAGGGTGGTATGGCCGTAAGCCATTGTTGTGTGCAGAAAGGGGCCTTTTAAAGATCTCATGCCCTCGGCCATAATGTGGGGGAGCAAATGCTCCCCCACATTATTGATTCTGGCTGAATTTTTGGACATGTGAATATGTCTCTATATAATGAAAAAAAAGCATATGATGAAAAAAATGAAAAAGCTTACAGCACCTGGTATTCCCAGGCGGTCTCCCATCCAAGTACTAACCAGGCCTGACCCTGCTTAGCTTCCGAGATCGGGCGTGTTCAGGGTGGTATGGCCGTAAGCCATTATTGTGTGCAGAAAGGGGCCTTTTAAAGATCTCATGCCCTCGGCCATTATTGATTCTGGCTGAATTTTTTTGACATTTGAATATGTCTCTATATGATGGAAAAAAATCAAAAAGCTTACAGCACCTGGTATTCCCAGGCGGTCTCCCATCCAAGTACTAACCAGGCCCGATCCTGCTTAGCTTCTGAGATCAGATGAGATCGGGTGTGTTTTTTTTTTTTTTATCTTTTATTATCAAAAGTATAAAAACATTTATATTATTTACACATCATTTACAAGAAATACTATCCCAAGACATACACCATATAAATCAAACCTCCCCTCAGAAACAAGCGATTGCCAAACAAAATCAAAACTTCCCCTGATTCCAAAAAACTTAAAAACTCTTGAGTTCCTCCCTCAAAGGAAACAACCCCCGAAAACAACCCACAAAGCTCTCAAAATCCCCTGCAAACCAAAAGCCCTCAAATCAAACCACCCATTTTTCCCCATGACCAAAGAAAAGCCTTAACAAAAAACAAAATAAATTATACATCCCACACAATTCCCTCTTCATTTACCCCACACACAATCGCCCCTTCCACAAACATTCTCACAAACTCACTCTCATTCGCAACGTGCAACAATTTTAGGTGTGCTCTCCATTCATTCGAAAACATTCTCCACACATTCATTCTCTTGTTTTCATACAATGCAAAATTCCTCCTGTTAAAAACCGCTTTGCGTGCAAAGGCTAAAATCATATTCATAACATTGTGGTTTTTTTGTTTCGTTCCCACCCCCAACAGCACCGACAACTCCCACCCTCTTTCATTCCAACACTCATTCTCGCTACATTTCCCCAACATTTCCCTTATTTTTCCCCAAAACACGCCCAATTCCCCACATGTAACACATAAGTGCATCAAATCCTCATCCATACTTTCACATACACAACACTTTCTTTCATACCTCTCCTTGTGGATTTGATGCAGGACGATGCAGGTGAAGATCCTCCTGTGCCTCAGTTTGAAATCTAAGTCAAATGTTGCATGCGGTGTGTGCGGTATGTTAATGTTTTTCCATATCATGTTGCTTGTTATGTCTGGGTATGTGTCTGTCCATTTAACTTCAGATGTGGGTTTGCGCATCTATACCAAATTTTTGTGGTGACATCAGTAATGTTGTGTTTCTTCTCCCCTAGGCACAGGGAGATCCCCACCGCATCGTCCTGCATCGCTCCCTCCTTCTCCTTGATTAGTTTTTCCCATTCGCTCGACAAAGACAATTTTACATTTTCAAACACTCTCTCAATCACATCCTTTCTGCACACATACCCCTTATTTTTTAATCCCCCCAACACCATTTGTACATCAAACTCCCCACCACCGTTCACTAAATCCCCTATTCTAATTTATCCCGCTTTCTCCATTGCCTCGCACTTGATTGCCCTCTCCCCATTTTTAAAATACGGGCTTGAGAGGAAGCAATGACCCTCTCGTTCCGCACTCCGGTACAGTCCAGGCTGAAACCTGATACCACGCATTGAGTACTTCCTGGAAAAACCGTGGCAAGTGTTTAAATGCGTCCGGGTTATTGATCTGGTGCAGGTTGTCCTCGTTGCGGAGTCCAAAACTGCACAGATGTTGTTTGAAGTGGTTTTTCCAACCTACGTTCCTTAAATTTGCCTATCAATTTGGCTCTTAGTGCTACTTTTTTTGTCAGTAAATCAATCAAAGCTAACCCTCCCTGATCTTTAGCCCCTATTATTGTTTTGTGAGCTATACTCGCTGCTTTGTTTCCCCAAATAAAGTCCCTAATGATCTTTGAGATCTCCGCAAAGGCCCAGTCCGGAAGCGCACAAGTACTCAGCGCATGATTCACTTTGGACAACACGACAGCATTTGTTACGGCTACCCTTCCTTGCTCATTGTGTGGTATGACAAACACTGACACAAATTCATAAGGGCCCCAACGGTTGAAAACTAAACTCAAGGGACAAAAAGGGTTTTCCTTTTGTGCACACTTCATTATTTTAGTTTGTTATTTTTCACATCTGTCATACCTGTTTATCTATTTATGTATGAACCATATTTTGAGTATTTAATAAAAAGATTCAAACTTTCATTCTAGTGTGGAAATTCTCTTTATTGGTATTCAAATTCTCTGGCTCTTAACAATCTAGTTTCTTTTGATATTGGTCTACATTCACATTGATGACAACATATAAGATCAAATTCTGTAACTGTTTAGACCATTACTAAATTGTAAGAAGGGCTACAGAAGCAATACAAACAGATATAAATCAAAAATAGCAACAATTGTAGGGGTCGAAGCATTGAAACATTGAAGTAGCAGCAGCAACCATGTGTCTGACTTTGTCAATTTATTGATTGTTTGTGTCTCTCTGGCCTCATATGCTGTTTGTCAACTTTGCTGTTGCAAGAATTGGATTGTTGTGTTAAGTCCCATGACTTTCTGTTTATAAATGTGTTTTACTTGATGTTTTATAAACCACCTAATATTTCATTAAATATAAATATTACAAGCACTAGTTGCAGCATTATAATAGTCATTCACATTTTGTTTATGAATGGTTTCTAAACCATGTGTAAAGCAATTGTTAGTTTTATAAACATCAATTCAAACTTTATAATAACCATCCAAATAATGTTAATAGATGCTTTACACATTATTTATTAACCATTTACAGAGTATTATAAACATCAGTTCCAATTTTATAATAACCATCCAGATAATGATTGTAGATGGTTTATAAACCAATTATTAATCATTGATAAAATATAAATTATCTATCTAAAAAATATTTATAGATGCTTTACAAAGTATTAACAAGGGATTATAATCTTCAGGCTTTGGCACACCTCTCCGAAGTGTGCCAAAGCCAAGGAAGAGTACCGTAACCCCCTCTATTTCAGCCCTGCTCAGAACAGGCTGTTTCTTTGTCTGTACCTTTAAATGAGCTGTGTTTGACCACGTCCCCCTCTGGAAGGGCTTGGGTGTCTTGGTCTTTCTCGCTCCATGTCCTATTTTTTACAGTGAGAAGGCAGACTCAGAGGGCAGAACAAACACATAGCTGTGGGAGTGTCACCCACCTGGTGTAGGGGTTACTGCCCTTTGTGATGTCATGAAGGGAAAATCTCCAAACGGCCTGTTTGAGCACACATTTTCTGAAAAGTGGAGCAGGCTAAAGACTGAGAGGATGGACTTTTCACATCATTGGGGGGTTTGTAGACAGACTCGAGACACATATTAGTGTCATATGTGACCTGTACACGACTGGAAGTAGAAAATGTTTTTTATGTTATGAAGAATCTTTTCAGTTTGAATATTTTGGAAAATAAGGAACTCACAGAGGATCGTAGGTTAGGTCATTAACTTAAGCACAGAAACAGGAAGTGGTTAGGGATCACAAACTGATGTCAAACAGCTCAAAGGAACAGTAACAAAGGTCAATGTGTGATGTCATAAGGTGGATATTACTTTGGACTCATCTGTTGAGCTGATCCTTCAACATTTATGTAACTTTATCCTGCTCAGATTCAATTGTTCAGCATTGAGAATGTTTCTCCTGCAGGGAACAGAGCGACACTGACGAACTAGACCTAAACCAGAAGCCAAACCCAAACCCAGGATAAAGAGGTTCAGTGAAGGTGGTGTTGAAGGTGTGGAGGTGGATCAATGTGTCAGAGGAGACTCTGTAGAAGGACAGAGAGCCAGCAGGACAGTCCACATACACTGCTACTCTGTTACAGACAGAGGAGGATGAGGGGGAGATGGAGGTCACTGTGTCATTGTGATAGACAGTGTAAGCACCGTCAGAGATACTCAGTCTCCAGGACTGATGGTTCCTTCCAAACACACAGTCAACACTTCCACCCCTCCTCCTGATTCCTCTGTAACTCACCGTTATATCAACATGACCTCTCCACTCCACCTCCCAGTAACAGCGACTAGTCAGACCATCTCTACACAGCAGCTGAGGCCACTCATCAAACCTGTCTGGATGATCAGGGTAAGACTGATTCTTCTCCACAAATGTAAACTTCCTTTTATTGTCAGACAGTTGGATCCTTCTGTTTACGGTGTTTGTGTCGACCATGAGATCACAGGAATCTGAAGGAGAGAACAAGACATGATTTAAATAAGCTATGTCACATTTGGAAGATGGCTACATTTGTGCAGTTTTGTTTTCATTAATGAAAGTAAAACACTTACACTTCTTCAGACCTGGCCTCAACCATTTGACTCCATTAGGCTCCACCCTGAAAGTAGTAAATGGTCAAAGATTTGGGGGAAAAGCTATAAAAGTACAGAGAGCGTGAGACTCAAGTTGATTTAACACATGGAAACTTGCCATTAGGCCTAGAGCAAGAAGGCACATCAATGCTAACTACAAGCATCCAGGCAAATATATAAAGAAATGCAGTGAACAAGCTGGTATTCATGCCGGGCTAAAGGCTTATCCTGAGAGCCTTTTTGTGATGATTCTGTTTGGTTTTGGTGTAGGGTTTTTTCTGTATTTGTTCTCTCTCTCCTTCTCCCCCTCCCCTTTCTGTTTTCTTTCTCTTGCAGGTGAGTGGCAGGGGGTGTGGCTGGCTTCGCCACTCAGCAGCAGACAAGGCACACCTGGCTCCACTCAGTTAATCATATTCTCCATAAAAGCCTGGTCTTCACTCCACTTCTCTGCCAGATAATTCCGTTCGGTAGTGTCTCTCAGTTAATACTGAGCAGCTTATTTTTCACAGTATATCTTTGTGCTTTGGATGTGTTTTTGTTCTTACCTTTTTTTCCCCTTGTGCTTAGGTACTCCGGTGTGCCTCTCTTTTTCGCCTGAGTTTCCTACTTCACTTTGTGGATTATTTTTCTGGCCAGCCAGCTGCCTGCCTGCACTGCCTGTTCTTTTTATTAAACAGGTTTTTTTGTTACATTGTTTATTCTGTGTTCGGTCTCTGCTTTGGGGTTTTGATTTGAACTGGAACCTTAACAGTTTTAAACTAGTTCATTTGCTAATCTGTGTTTCAACTGTGCCATCAACATAAAATTTACGATTCCTATCCAGCATGAAAATAAGGAAAGTCTGGTGTTAATTTTCACATAAAGGTGGGTCCATAATAAGATCATCATTAACCAGTTAACCCAGGGTACCTCTTTGGTCTGTGGGAGGAGAACCCATGCAGGCATCAGGAGTAAATGGGTGGTCCAAACAGAAAGGCTTCATCTTGCCAGGAGATTAACCGACAAGACCTCAACGTTGTGATGCTCAGTTCAGAGATCAGAGTTATTCATACCATTTATTGCTGGTGCTGTCCACCATCTACAAAAATAAAATTAAGTATATCTTGGACGGCTGCATCACTGTCCCGAATTCGACCATCAACAACGTTTCAACTTGGTGTTTCAGGCTCCTCTGCAGCAGGCTGACAGCAGGACCAATACAATGTTTCCAGTTCCTACTCCTCTATCAGACTGGTTGTCTTGGGCCACAGATGGCCTCTTCTTACCTCAGTGTGTCTAGACCCCATTGTGGATCCTTCAGTCCAGCAGAAAGCAGCTTGACTGTTGAGTCTCCCAGATGGTTGTAGCTCAGGTCCAGCTCTCTCAGGTGGGAGGGGTTGGAGCTCAGAGCTGAGGCCAGGGAAGAACAGCCTTCCTCTGTGATCATACAGCCTGAGAGCCTGACACAAAGCAAAAAAAGACACATTTAGATCACCTGTGAGGTCTGGGTAATACCAACGACAATGGAAAGATAATATTCAGTTTGAAAATCTGAAAATTCTGTTTAAGAATGTCCCTTTTTAAAGTCATTTTTAAACTAATTAGAGTTTAGATTGTAGGGGTATATTGCAAGCCATTTAAAGAGATCATAATATGCCCTTTTTGGGGTTCATATATTTAATTTATGTGCCTATTAAAGTATGTTCACAATCGCTAAAGTGAAAAGAAAAAGTGTCTGTTTTCATGTACTGCCGCTCCATGCACCGTCTCAACTCTGGCTCTGTCGGCAACACTCTGTAGTGCCCACGTTCCAGGTCCCGTCGTGTGCCAAGTCTGATCTGATTGGTCGGCCGGTCGACTCTGTCGTAATTGGTCAGTTGCTCAGCACGGTTCTCGGAAATGTCACGCCCCTTTTACCATATTGGGAATGCAGTTACTTTGGCTCCGAGGGGAGCATTGACATGTTTTGTGTTCCCAAACAATATGTTTATAATATAGTAGAGTGTAACATCGACCCAAGAAGAATTTTGAGAAGAATGATAATGGCGAGGTTACACCATCCATTCTCTGGGATGGCGCTAAAGCAGTGATAAGGGGAAGAATGATTGAAATATCGAGTAGAGAAAAAAGAAATAGACTAAAGACACAACTAGTCCTAGAAAGTAAAATAAAAACACTGGAACAAAAGCACAAAAATAATAGCACCAATAAAAGACTCCTAAAGGAACAGAGAAAAAAGCGATACGAGCTAGAGGAGATTCTGACAAATAAAGCTGAGGGGGCGCTTAGATTTACAAACCAAAAGTATTACAAACAAGGTAATAGAGCCAGTCACCTCTTAGCTTTTCAACTAAGAAAAGAAGAAGCCTCTCAGGTGGTTTCTGAAGTCTTCCATCCAACTTCAGGACAGTTAGCTTCAAAAGCCAGAGAAATAGCTGAAGCATTTGCTTCTTTTTAGGAAGCACTATATGACTCCCCTGAAACTACAGACAAGGAAGATAAGAATTTTTTTCTCTAAACTGAATTTAAACACCCTCTCCCTCACCCTCTCTAGTATGACAGTATCTATACAAGAGCATGAAATAAAAGAAGTTATTAAGAAACTGAAAAATAATAAATCACCGGGGACTGATGGGATACCGAGGGAAGTTTATAAACATTATAGAGAAGAACTCTCCCCGAATCTGGCAGAGGTTTTTAACTATGCTTTGTCTGAAGGTGACCCCCCTAGATCTTGGGTAGATGCCATAATCTCCATCATTCATAAGGAAGGGAAAGACCCGTCTAACTCTGAAGGATCTAGGTTCCAACCCTCACCTTTGGTCATGAGCTATGGGTAATGACCGAAAGAATGAGATCGCAGATACAAGAGGCCGAAATTAGCTTTCTCCGGAAGGTGGCTGGGCTCAGCCTTAGAGATAGGGTGAAGAGCTTAGACATTCGGGGGGGAGCTCGGAGTAGAGCTGCTGCTCCTCCGCATCAAAAGGATCCAGTTGAGGTGGTCTGGGCATCTGTTAAGGACGCCCCCTGGACGCCTCCCTTTCAAGGTTTTCTAGGCACGACCAACTGGGAGGAGACCCCGGGCAGACCCAGAATGCGCTGGAGGGATTATATATCCCGTCTAGCCTGGGAACACCTCGATTTCTCCAGTTAAGACACTATCTAAAGACGCATATAGACTGGGAGCAGGTATGTATAAGTTACCATCAAGTTTAGAAAGAATCTTTATGTTGACAATGGAAGGAGTGTTGAAAAACAATCAGATTTCCCATCTCTACAGATGGTTTCAGGATAAGGACACAGGAGACACTATACAAACGAAACAGAAATCGGAATTAGAAATGAATACTATTATTACTGATGAAATGTGGGAAAAGACATGCCTTTATGGGATAACAAGCAGTCTTACCTGGAGGGAGTTTAAATGGAAAACCAGAATGAATATTTAAAACCCCTCCCAAATTGAATAAATACTAGAGAGATATTCAAGCAGAGATCAAGAACATTCTGGGGCTTGACTTGTCATTAGAACCAACACTCCAGAAGACATAACTCAAAAAACAGAAATCTACTCGAAGTGTTGCTGTTGATCGCAAAAAAATGTATTACAGTGTTGTGGAGAAATGTAAAGCCACCTACTGTACAACAATGGAGGGAAAGGTTAAAAAGTCCTCATATGATGGACAGCATAACAGCCCGACTCCAACTAAAGACAAATGTTTTCAAAGATAAATGGGAAGCAGTACCAATTTGCCAAGATAGATTAAGATCACAAATGCATAACTCCATTAGATGTGCACTGGGAATGTACTTTGTACATGTAATAGGTGCTGGACTGAGGACGTAAAGAATATGAGGATACATATGCTTAAACATATGGGATAAGTATTAAGTATTGGCCGAATTGAAGTTTGTGAGATACCTGTGTGATATGTGATACATTTATGGACTGACCAGATAAAAGATTATCAGTGTCTTATCTTAGGTGTTTTTCCACCTGCTGAATGACCCATATATGTATGTATTTTGATATGATTTAAATGAACAAAGCAACTATGGAATAAAGCTCAAGTTAAAAAACAGAAAAAGCATTATATACCCCTTTAAAACAAACATCTTACCTTAAAGTTTCTAGAGTACAATGTGGACTTTTGAGTCCAGCAGACAGAAACTTCACTCCTGAATCCTGCAGGTTGTTATTTCTCAGGTCCAGCTCTCTCAGACTCGAGGACTGGGAACTGAGGACTGAGGACAGAGCTTCACAGCTTCTCCCTGAGAGGTCACAATCATTCAGTCTAGATACAAAGAAAAAACAAAACACACAGTTCATTCAGAGCTAGGAATATAGGACATTATCAATAGTCCAATTGCACAATGAGTGTTTTCTTTGCAACCAAATAATGAGGGGAGACCGAGAGTAAGCACCATTAGGTCTGTTGAATTGGTACTATGTTGGATAACTTTGGGCTGACACTTATAAATTAGAAAAGACTAGGTGATAGAAGTAAAAGCTTGTCAGACAAGACATGGGAATGTGTAGGACTAATGTGGTGCTGAAAGTCAATGCATATGTTTTAATTGTACGTTCAAGCTTGTATCTATAGATATATCTGGTAACCTTGAGACAGTGATTGGGTATAAAGCAGCCAAAACAATTTCTTCAAGGTTGTAAGAAGAGGAATTGAGATTTAAAGTTGGGTGAACTTTTTCATTGTTAGCTAAGAGGAGAGTTTGAGGTCAAATTGATACCCCTGCACAAAGGAAACAGTCATCTTTAAGGGATTTGTTGTGTTCCCTTCTAGACACCTCCCTGTGGAGGTATTACAGCTATGTTAACCCAACGTAATTTCACATCCAGGAACATTCAAAATCCTTCTGAAATAGTTTGAGGACTTGAAGGCCAAAAAGTGGGAGGTATAGGACAACTTATCTGCTGCAACTGTGACCAAGATATCAATGAAATAAAATCCTTACCTGATGAAGGTTGGTGAAACTAGAAACAGGTCTTACCTCAGTGTTTCCAGTGTACAGTTTGGACTCTCCAATGCAACAGATAGCAGATTAACACCTGAATCCTGCAGGTCGTTGTTACTCAGGTCCAGCTCTTTCAGACTAGAAGACTTGGAGCTAAGGATTGAGGACAGAGCTTTGGAGCTTCTTTCTGAGAGGTTACAGCCCCTTAGTCTGGAAAGATTAAATGAGGTTAAATAGTAGGTATACCTTTTGTTCTGCTCAAAATATGGTAGAATTTTCCAAATATTTTAAGTAAATGCCAATATTTTACATCTTACAGAGCTTTATTGGAGGCTTTGACCACTGGCAGCAGCCTCAGAAGAGCATCCTCTGAAGCAGAATATTTCCTCAGATCAAATTTATCCAGATATTTTTCTAATGACAGTAAGATGAAGACCAGAGCTGACCACTGAGCAGGAGACAGTTTCTCTTTGGAGAGTCTTCCTGAACCGAGGAACTGTTGGATCTGCTCCACCAGGGAATGGTCCTTAAGCTCATTCAGACAGTGGAACAGATTGATGCTTCTTTCTGGATGAAGGGTCTCTTCAATTTTCTCCTTAATGTACTGGACAATATCCTGATTGTTTTGCCGGTTTGTGTGTGTCAATGTCAGCCGACCTTCTAGGAGAACCTGATTGATCGGCAGTGAAAGTCCCAGGAGGAAGCGCAGGAACAAGTCCAGGTGTCCATTTGGACTCTGGCAGGCTTTATCCACAGCATTCTGGTAGAACTGAGTCACTGAGGATTCATGGGAGGTTGATGGTTCTTCTGACAGCAGATTGACTCCAGAGTTGATGAAGGTCAGATGAACATGAAGAGCAGCCAGAAACTCCTGAACACTCAGATGGATGAAGCAGAACACCTTGTCCTGGTACAGTCCTCTCTCCTCTTTGAAGATCTGTGTGAACACTCCTGAGTACACTGAGGCTGCTATGATATTGATGCCACACTCTGTCAGGTCTGAGTCATAAAAGATCAGGTTTCCTTTCTGCAGCTGCTCAAAAGCTAGTTTTCCCAGAGACTCAATCATCTCACTCCATCCCATTTCTCGATCATTCTCATCTTCTTCATCATATTCAGTGTTTCTCTGTTTGGATTGGACCACCAGGAAGTAGATGTACATCTCAGTCAGGGTCTTGGGCAGCTCTCCTTTCTTGGTGGTCTTCAGCACATCCTCCAGAACTGTAGCAGTGATCCAGCAGAAGACTGGGATGTGGCACATGATGTGGAGGCTTCTGGATGTCTTGATGTGGGAGATGATTCTGCTGGCCTGCTCCTTATTTTTGAATCTCTTCCTGAAGTACTCGTCCTTCTGTGGGTCAGTGAACCCTCTTACCTCTGTCACCATGTCAACAAATCCTGAAGGGATCTGATTGGCTGCTGCAGGTCGTGTGGTTATCCAGAGGCGAGCAGAGGGAAGCAGTTTCCCCCTGATGAGGTTAGTCAGCAGCACATCCACTGAGGTGGACTCTGTGACATTAGTCAGGATCTCGTTGTTTTTAAAGTCCAGAGGAAGTCGACACTCATCCAGACCGTCAAAGATGAACACAACCTGGAACTCTTCAAACCTGCAGATTCCTGTTTCTTTGGTTTCAGGAAAGAAGTGATGAACAAGTTCTACCAAGCTGAACTTTTTCTCTTTCAGCACATTCAGCTCTCTGAAAGTGAATGGAAATGTGAACTGTATGTCCTGGTTGGCTTTGTCTTCAGCCCAGTCCAGAGTGAACTTCTGTGTTAAGACTGTTTTCCCGATGCCAGCAACTCCCTTTGTCATCACTCTTCTGATTGGTTCATCTCTTCCAGGTGAGGCTTTAAAGATGTCTTCTTGTCTGATGCTTGTTTCTGGTCTGTGTGGTTTCCTGGATGCTGTTTCAATCTGTCTGACCTCGTGTTCATCATTGACTTCTCCAGTCCCTCCCTCTGTGATGTAAAGCTCTGTGTAGATCTGGTTCAGAAGGGTTGGATTTCCTGCTTTGGTGATCCCCTCAAACACACACTGGGACTTCTCCTTCAGGTTAGATTTGAGTTTACGCTGACACACTGAAGCAGGAGGTCCTGAATAAACAGGTAAGACAACAAAAATAAACAGTACTTTCAACCAATGATCCTTATATCAATATAATTGTTATTCACTGATATTGATGATGGCCCATTTAGTTTGTGTTAAATCTTCATATAAATCCTCTTACTGCTCTGCAGACAGTTAGCCAGCTCCTCCTGTTTCATTCCTCTCAGGAAGCCAACTGCCATCTGCAGAAATGCCTCTCTTATGATACTCCTCTGCTTTTCTTCCCCACTGTCCAATACCTCTGCTTCCTCTTTTTGACTCTCGTAGCTTTCTTGGTAATCTGAAATCAGACCCTTGTGCATCTTCTCCAGCTCTTTCTTCGTAAAACAGACCATTTTCTCCCCCAGTAACTGGAATGAAATATTATAGCATTTACTTCATAGCACTAAAATCATGGACGTCAAATCCAGGATGGACATATACTGACAATCCACTGGTCTAAAATGTGACAGGATCCGTAAAGTTTTGTTTTTTACTCATTTATTTAGTATTTTTGTCTGTTCCTGTTTTATTTTGTACTTAGCCTTGTCTCTGTCTTTCAGATCCTGCTCCTCATTAAGATTAAGATTAAGATTTACTTCATTGATCCCTGCAAGGGGAAATTTCAGTTTTTACACTCTGTAAGTCATTAACACACACAGGCTGGAATACACACACATGCAGAAACATCCTATGGACATGCACTAATGGAGAGACTGAGCTACTGCCGCCCCTCATGTTTTAGCAGTGGTGTACATGTAGTACAGACCTTAAATATGGAGTCCAGGTCCGGTATATGCTTCTGGATGGACTGACCAATGGGAATCTCTAAACTCTGCAGGATGACTCTGTGGACAAATCATAAAATAATGACCTATATATATATATATATATATATATATATATATATATATATATATATATATATCTTGACAGAAAGGCAAACCAGAGAATATCTATACATAAGTAAACATCATACCAAACTAAAGCATAACAACGATGAATAATGGAGCAAACCAGAGCAAAAACACCAGAGAACATTGAACCACATGGCTACTAGAGCTAAAGCAGTAAAGACGTTTTAGCCAAGCTGGAATTACAACATGGCAGAGCTTTTAAAACCAGAGAGCATTGGACCAAACCAAAGCTACGACAGGGGAGAATATTTAACAAAGCAGTGCTACAACACCAACAAGACTGGATGAACCTAGAGGCCACACACCACAAAAAAATTAGACCAAACCAAAGCTTCAACATGAATACATGTTTTACCAGAAACAAGCTGCAACACAAAAGCATATTGTAGCTACCTAGGGATAAAAAAAAAAATAATAATATCAGAGAATATTCAATAAAGGAGGAGCAATACATAGAATACTGCTCCAACAGCAAGAAAGATTAATGGACAAACAGCACCTGAGAATACTTGAATAGACCAGTGCTCCACCGACGTCAATAATTTGACAAAACCAGGACAAAATCTCCAGTGATAACTATCCAAACTAGAGCTAACACACCAAAGAATATTGGACCAAACCAGAGCTAACACACCAGAGAATATTGGACCAAACCAGAGCTAAAACACCAGAGAATATTGGACCAAACCAAAGCTAAAACACCTGAGAATATTGGACCAAACCAGAGCTGAAACACCTGAGAATATTGGACCAAACCAGAGCTGAAACACCTGAGAATATTGGACCAAACCAGAGCTGAAACACCTGAGAAAATTGGACCAAACCAGAGCTGAATGACCTGAGAATATTGGACCAAACTACAACCACTCCAGGGAATCTTAAACAAAACCAGAGAATATTAGACCAAACAAAAGCTGCAACACCTACTGATATTCAACAAACCAGTAATACAAAAGCACAACATGGTCGACCAATCAAGAGTTACCACACCAGAGAACACTGAGCCAACCCAGAGCTGAAACACCTGAGGATATTCAACAAACTAGAGTAACTGAGTCATGTCCATCTCTAAATAAAAACCAGTGGCATTGCATGGACACGTGGTTGGATTCCAGTTTTTCCAGTTTCTTCCTTCATAGATAAATTAGCACACTTAGGAGCTTTTTCTAAAAGCACAAAAATGTTTTACAGTTCAAAATCCCTCAATTTACGGCCAACTTCCACCAGATGCGTGCCCGGTCCTTCTCCGCTCCGTTCCGGCAGCGGAGGTGATATGGTTTAATTTTATTTAATGTGTGTGCTTCCACTGGGTCTGCTGCGCTGCATCCCCGCTGCGCCTGAGTTCCGGCAGTCCGGTGCCCTCCGCAGAAGATACGCTGGTTTCTATTTTTTGCTGGATGCCGCTTTTGAGGCTCTGTTCATGCTTGAGGGCATTGAGATGGTCTCGCTCTCTGTTGTACAGTCCAACGAGACAGGCAGAATAGTATTTAAATTCCTGTGCAACAACATCACCAGCAATAAGCTTTGCAAGGAGCTTCATGTCGCCTAGATTCCTGGCACATTCATTAACCCTTTCATTAAGTTTCATTGTCATTGCTTCTCTTAAGGGGGACGTTGCACTCTCATCTTCACAGATAAAGCACAAAGCTTTCGAGGGCTGGGATTTTCTTGGCCTCTTGACATGGATATCTTTGGTATCTTCGGTGTCTTCAGCAGCAGTAGCTGCTCTCTTTTGGGCCCTTTCCAGCTGTGTGTTGTTGAACCTAAGTTTACAGCTTGAATGATATTTTGCTCTGTTTCTTGTCAATGTGCTTTCTATGCCATCACCTTCATCTAGTCGGGTTGGACTTGGAACAGCATTGATCTTGTGAAATAATGAAACATTTCTTGCAATGATATCATAACCAGTACGATTGTGCTCTCTGTTAAATAAACTCGGCTGAATGAGTTTTTCCTTGGTGTCCTGCTGACAAATGAAACATCTGTCCCAGTTAGTTTTCTCAACTGTTTTGATGGCTTCTGCCATGTCTGCAGCAAATTCATAGGCAGAGGCCAAGGGTTTATCCTTATACCACCTTTTACCAAGCACTGTGATGTATGGGATACAACTAAGTTCATGCCTTAACCTTACACTTAGTCCGATCGTTCATCCAATGCCATTTATATCCCGTGCGATCTGTACACCATCCGATTAACTAAAACTCCATTAACCTTGGCTCAGCTCTCCCACGCTGGCACAACCTGTCAATTCAGGTGCGGCTATCAAACAGTTTTGGGGTAAATTAGACAGCATTTGGGATACTAACTTTCAATTAGCTGACATTGAGCCCCACCCTGAGTTTAACAGCAGTGATATATCACCAGTGTGCCCTGGTACTGCAGATATTCACTCTTGTCTAATCGATCTATGATCAACAAATCAACACATCTGTATTTTGATGCGTTAAAAGTTGTTCTTTAGCATAATCTAAAACATATAAAATAAAATGACACCAAATCATCCAGGGGGCGGCCATCTTGAAAATATAAATTTCAAGTGACTGTGGGCGGTTTTTTGTCAAATGACCCTTTGAGATGGCTCATGGCAATTTTCATGCTTGTATCACCAACTAAATGATTTCTTAAGCCTAACTGCTTCACGAAGGTGTTGGCCATCTTCAAAAATGGCCACCATCTTGAAATGTCAAGTAGCTGTGGGTGGCTTATTGTCAAGTGACCCACAGAGACTGCTCATGCCAATTTTCATGCTTGTATCACCAAATAAACCATTATATCACTTAACTGCTCCACTAAGGTGTCGGCCATCTTGAAAAATGGCTGCCATCTTGAAATTTCAAATGTCTCAGACAATTTTCTTGTCAAGTGACCCATGGAGACTACTCTTGCCAATTTTCACGCTTGCATCACACATTGAAAGATTCTAGCACTTATCTGCTCCACTAGAAGACCTGAGGGGCCTATGGGGATTGTATGGGAGGAGCAGCTCAGCGATATACTGGGGTGTTAGGCCATGTAGGGCTCTAAAAGTGAGCACTAGGATTTTACAGTGTATGTACAACTTAATGGAGAGCCAATGCAGAGAGGATATTGTATTGTTTAAAATTGGGGTGCAAAAGTCGTTAAACTGATTTTACTTAGTTGAAGAAGTTGAACTCTAAACGGAGCTGATCAGACTGCAGCGATCCAACGCTGAAGGATAAATTCAAGTCTGTTGGTTTGGAAACATTTGATGCCTGACAGTGAAATACCTGAAGATGACTGTTTACATTAAAGACACACACACAGACCCTCACCCACACATTCATCACCTCCAGATTAGACTACTGCAACAGTCTTCTCTACGGATCACCATCACATTCACTCAGGAAACTCCAATACATCCAGAACTCCGCTGCTCGTCTCCTCACACACCCCCGCACCAGAGACCACATCACCCCCGTTCTTCATGACCTCCACTGGCTCCCCATCCCTCAGCGTATCAACTCCAAGCTCCTCATCCTCACTTACAAAGCCCTTCATATCCTGGCTCCCCCCTACCTGTCTGAGCTCCTCCACCGACACACTCCCACCCGCACTCTCAGGTCTGCCGATGCAAACCTCCTGTCCCCCCCCTGCTGGACAAGGGCTTTCTCCATTGCTGCTCCCACCCTCTGAAACTCACTGCCAAAAAACATCAGAGACTCCCCCACACTCACCTCCTTCAAGAAATCCCTCAAAACTCAGCTCTTCATTACTGCCTACAACGACTAACTCCCCCCCTACATTACTTCTTTGTTGTACTGTCCTCGTCGTTTTTTGTTTTGTTTTATTGTTTTTGTCAAAGCATCTTTGAGTTTTCAGAAAAGCGCTATATAAAACTAATGTATTATTATTATTATGCGTCGTTGTGCAAAAGATGTGACTCAAATCCTAGGGTTGTAGGAGGGATAAAATCGATCAAATCCCCAAAAGTAAACTGAATCCATGAGAAGAAGACCACTTACAGGGATCAGCATTCAGTCGCAGCGTACAGTATGTCTGATGTGCAGAAGAACGATGCTGAAAATGTTTCACTTTTTACAAATAATATGTAAAAACATGAGTATATAGTATTATTAAAGCTCACCTCTCTGCAGCAGAGACATTCTTTGACTGTTCACTTTTTAAGGACATACAGCTGGGCTCAGATCCTGGTTCAGGGGAGGGTCCTTTGTTGATCCTGTCAGAGACAGAGAGGAAATCCACCAGGGGAGAAATTCATGATTGATATCACACTGAAGGCACAAATGGTAAATGGTAAATGGACTTGAGCTTATATAGCGCTTTTCTAGTCTTGCGACTACTCAAAGTGCTTTTACACCGCAAGAGGTGTGTGTGTGTGTGTGTGTGTGTGTGTGTGTGTGTGTGTGTGTGTGTGTGTGTGTGTGTCTTACACAAAGGGAAAGAGGTCAGATTCAATATTTCAGAAAAGAGCATTCTCATCAACCAATCAACTGTTGCCTGGCGATAGACGCTTCTGGGAACAATGGGCGACTTTTGGCCATTGTGCGGTCGCCAGGAGTGAGTCATGATCAACTGCCAGTCAAGACTTCCTCTTTCATGCGCTGCTATTCTTAGAGTCATATGGCTAACTTAAGATGCTAGTGACCATGTTTCCAGATCAGAAGTGACATTTTTCAGCACAGTTCCCCTAAAGTAAAACAGAAAGTGTTCTTGTGATTCTCTCACATTAAGGGAAATAACATCAGGATGTAGATACAATGTCAAGCTTTGTCAGGTCTGTCCTCAAGAGGAGAAAACTACTTTTAATGTTTGTTTGGTAAATGGAGGTCAGATCCATTGTTTCTGATGCATTCAAAGAAGTCAGGAAATCTAAATGCTGACTGGCTTTCATGACACAGTGTCAAGCAGATTGTTGAAGTAAAAATGTTTCATGTAGAACAGATTGTTGGTAACTGTCCCATGCAGATATCTGTATATAAAGAGAAATAAATCATCATCAGATTAACACTAATGGGAGTCCAGATGTCGGTGGATTCTATTCCTCCTGCCCTTACTGTCCTTACAGACTGTTTTTTCTGCCTAAGCCAAAGACTGCTGAAACGTGCTTGATCAAGACTACTTGGAATACAAATTTACAAAAAGAAACAAGAATACTTCATGTACTGAGCTCCAGACGCCTGAACACATTCTACATTTTCATGTGGAAGATGAACCATAGTGAGAATAAACATACAGGTTTAAAATAAACTTAAGATCGAATTTCGGTTCAAACATTTTTTTAAACATTACCTCTTTGCAGGAGAGTGGTGTTGTCCTTTAAAATAAAAGAAGGTATCCTTTGAATGGTCACTCTTTAAGGATACACAGCTGGGCTCAGGTCCAGGTCCAGGTGCCGGTGCCGGTGCCGGTGCAGGTCCAGGTCCAGGCCCAGGTTCCCCAGACAGAGCTTTTTTAGAGGGAGGGGCTCCCTGCTCTCTGTCCTCACACTGACTCATAGCAGAGCCTTCACACAAACAGGAGAACCCACACATTCATCACCACAATCTTTACATCACAAAGTTACATTACTTCTCGTTTTTATTGATAACAAAGGGTGAACAATCAGAAGAACCCCAAAGAGAGGTTCTGAAGTTTGCATTATTCAAACCTTTGAGTACAAGAAATGTTACCCTAACCCTAACCCAAACCAGAGCTAAAACATCTGAGAATATTGGACCAAACCAGAGCTGAAAATATTGGACCAAACCAGAGCTGAAACACCTGAGAATATTGGACCAAACCAGAGCTGAAATACCTGAGAATATTGGACCAAACCAGAGCTGAAACACCTGAGAATATTGGACCAAACCAGAGCTGAAACACTTGAGAATACTTGTCCAATCTTACACCAGAATATGAAGAGAAACCAAAGTATTTAAAAGATTTTAAAGATTACTGGTTGCTTTTAAGCTCTAAACAGTGTTCCAGGGACCCATTTAATCTGGGGCACATCACTATCATTGAACTGCTAGCTGTTAGCATGAGACCTTACTATCTGCCACGGGAATTCTCGTATGTTATCGCGATAGCTGCGTATGTTCCCCCCTCTGCTAATGCCAGCTCGGCGTGTGATGTCCTGCACTCTTTAACAAACAGGCTGCAGACACAGCACCGACAGGCCCTCTTCCTTATTACTGGGAACTTTAATCATGCCTCTCCTTCCTCTACCCTGCCCACCTTCACACAATATGTCACCTGCCACACCAGAGACAATAAAATACTGGACCTTTTCTATGCCAACACCAAGGAGGCATACACCTCATCTCCTCTCCCTCCCATTGGAAGATCAGATCACAACCTGGTGTACCTCCTGCCTGTGTACAAACCTCTGGTACACAGACAACCAGCTGTCACCCGCACTGTTAAGAGACGGAAGAGGCTCTTAAGGACTGTTTTGAGACAACTGCGTGGAAAGTGTTCTGTGATGACCATGGGGAGAACATTGACAGTCTCACACACTGCATTACAGACTATATTAATTTCTGTGTGGATCACACCGTACCCACCAGGACTGTAAGTTGTTTTGCCAACAGCAAACTGTGGATTACTCCTGAAATAAAGGTCCTCCTTAAGGACAAAAAGAGGGCTTTTAGGTCAGGAGAGGAGATGAAGACTGCAGAGAGAGCTGAGGAGGAAGATCAGGGAGGGGAAACGCATCTACAGGAGGAAGATGGAGGAACAGCTGCAGCAGAAGAATGTCAGCGGAGTCTGGAAGGGCCTGAAAACCATTTTTCAATTCAATTCAATTCAATTTATTTTGTATAGGGTCAACTCATAACAAGTGTTGTTATGTTACAAAGACCCGGCCTATCCATCATGAGCACTTTAGCAAAGCAGCAAAAGTTACAATGGTATTTCAGGTCACAAGGACTCCAAAACTGAACTGGTTAGGGATCAGGAATGGGTGAATGGCCTGAACACTTTTTTCAACAGATTTGAACAGCCATCCACCCCTCCCCCTACCCATTCCACTCTGCTGCAACGACCACCGTATACCCCCGCTGCTGACTGCACAACCCCCACCTCACCCCCCTGCACATCACTCTCTGCTCCCCCCATCGTCAACCCCATCCCCACCCCCACCCCCACCCCCACACCTTCCAGCACACAGCCCCCCTGCTCCAGCCTGTCACTCACAACAGCCCAGGTGAACAGAGAACTGAGGAAGCTGAAGGTCAGAAAGGCAGCTGGTCTGGACAGCATCAGCTCCAGGCTCCTCAAATCCTGTGCAGACCAGCTCTGTTGGGTTATGGAGCACATGTTCAACTTGAGCCTGAAACTGGGGAGAGTACCAGAGCTCTGGAAGACATCCTGCGGTACCGGTACCTGTACCGGTGCCAAAGCTCTCCCGCCCCAAGGACTTCAACCACTACAGGCCAGTGGCACTGACGTCACACCTGATGAAGACCTTGGAGAGGTTGGTCCTTCACCATCTGCGCCCCCTGGTGAGCTCATCAATGGACCCACTGCAGTTCGCCTATCAGCCAGGCATTGGGGTGGATGATGCTGTCATCTACCTCATGCAGAGATCTCTCTCACACCTGGAGAGGGCTGGGAGCACTGTGAGGATCATGTTCTATGATTTCTCCAGTGCTTTCAACACCATACAGCCCATGCTTCTGAGGGACAAGCTGGAACACACAGGAGTTGACCTGCACCACACATCCTGGCTCCTGGACTATCTGACCAACCGGCCACAGTTTGTGAGGACACGGGACTGTGTGTCTGACCGGGTCATCTGCAGCACAGGGGGCCCACAGGGGACCGTCTTGGCTCCCTTCCTTTTCATCCTGTACACTGCAGGTGTCTCCCATAAGACACCTAACTGTCACCTGCAGAAGTTCTCTGATGACTCTGCCACTGTCGGCCTCATCACTGATGGGGACGAGGGGGAGTACAGAGAACTCAACCTGGACTTTGTGGACTGGTGCCAACGGAACTGCCTCCAGATCAACGCGGGTAAAACCAAAGAGCTGGTGGTGGACTTCCGCAGGCGTAGACCCACTTCTCCCACACCGGTGAACATCCAGGGAAAGGACATTGAGATAGTGGACTCTTATAAGTACCTGGGTGTTCACCTGAACAATAAGCTGGACTGGACTGATAACACACAAGCTCTCTACAAGAAAGGCCAGAGCAGACTTCATCTGCTGAGGAGACCCAGGTCCTTCGGTGTGCAGGGAGCACTCCTGAGGACTTTTTATGACTCTGTGGTGGCATCAGCCATCCTGTACGGAGTGGTCTGCTGGAGCAGCAGCACTACGGCTGCAGACAGGAACAGACTGAACAAACTGGTGAAGAAGGCCAGCTCTGTCCTGGCCAGCTCTGTCCTGGGCTGCCCCCTGGACCCTGTTGAGGTGGTGGGAGACAGAAGGATGATGGCAAAGCTATCATCCCTGATGGAGAACGTTTCCCACCCCCTGCATGGAACTGTAACAGCTCTGGGCAGCTCCTTCAGTGACAGGCTTCGCCACCCGCAGTGTCAGAAGGAGAGATACTGCAGGTCCTTCCTTCCTGCTGCAGTCAGACTGTTTAACCAAGCCTGCTCCCAGTAGATCACAAAACACACACACAACTGGACAATTCACTCTGACATTGTGCAATAATAATGTTATATTAATGTTATATTATGTTTACCAATCCACTTTGTGCAATAACATGTTACACATTATGTGCACTGTGTGCATGTCTGTGTTACACTGAATATTACAGACTACACTTTTGTCAAATAGCTGATCTATTTTTTATTTTTCAAATCTATTTTTTAGTACCTATTTTTTTGTAAATTCTTAATTTTTATTTTTCTTATTTAAATTGTACTGTGTTCACTTTTTGTCTGCAATCTTTGCTCTTTGCTGCTGTAACAATGTAAATTTAATAAATAAAATAATAAGTAAAGTATTATCTTATCTTATCTTCTGCAGCCAGCCTCTAGTGGACACTCGAGGAACTGCAGGACTTTACACTTCAGTTTCAACTTTACTTTTCAACACTGGAGGTTGCTGCTTGGCTTAAGCTAAGAAATGAGGCATGCAGACGATGCTTCCTCAGTATCTAAAGGCTGTGCTGGATGAACTGATAATCAGCAGATCTTTGAACTTTTCTGCTGCTCTAAAAAACTTTCAGATTAGTTTCACAGATTAAATTACTTGAATGTTTCATTTGACTTAGCAACTCTTTTTAAATACTGAACCTTCACCTTTTGTTTGATTGTGAGCTCTCCACTTGTCCTGTCAGCTATCAGATCTACACCAAGAGGCCGCATCATGACAAAGAGTCAATGAGGTCAGCTCTGACTCACTGCTGCAGGATGAACTAATTTACTGGAGACTTGATCCGAATCTTCCCAGGTCCAAACAGAAAGTACAAAAAATGTTGATTTTACTTTGTAAAGCCAATTTTACTCCCCCCAAAAACAAATAAACTTTTATTGGTTATAAATTTGACACAAAAACATAAAATCCTTCATAATGTAATAATGCAAACATACATTCATAGAGTGATCATGTTCAGCTGCCGTACTAAATTTAACTGTGTTTAATAAGAAAACTCCACCTCATTTAGCAAAAGAAGAAAACATCTTAAAGTCGTCACTTTACCTTCATCTGCAGCTTCACATGGAGAGAAACAAAGTGCACCACAAGTTCTGTGAAATTGAAACGAAACTGGGAGCAGGATGTTCCACCCACAGAGGCAGACTGTTAACACCCCTCTTTGTGTACAAACGATGACTAATGAGTCCGGAAATGTTGGTGCCTGCACAAAGCTACACATAGCAGCTCGGTCCTGCTCTCAGACAGAACTCAGGGTAGAAGAAACCCTCTCCTGTCAGACAGAACACAGGATAGAAGAAACCCTCTGCTCTCAGACAGAACACAGGGTAAAAGAAACCCTCTCCTGTCAGACAGAACACAGGGTAGAAGAAACCCTCTTCCGTCAGACAGAACACAGAGTAGAAGAAACCCTCTCCTGTCAGACAGCACACAGGGTAGAAGAAACCCTCTGCTCTCAGACAGAACACAGGCAGGGTTTTTCCTGCATAGAGAATTCTTTGGCGCCCCCCAAAGAGGTTTTACCCAGTGCCAAAGGAAATTCACGAGCGCCAAAAGAAAAAAAAGACGATTCAAATTGCAAATCAAATCCTCTCTGAATCTATGTCTCTGACTTCTAGCAGTCATCTCCCCTCTCATCCGTTTACGCATGTGGTTCTCGCTGGAAAGCCAGCTGATTGACTGTTTGTTTCTTTTGGTTCCGGATACTCCACTGACACCCACAAGCGCTAAATGCAGGTTTCTGTCAAATAAGGTAATACAGACTAACAGACTATACTGTTATATGCGGGTCGAACGTTTAGTACAACGCGTATAGTCACCCCCCAAAGGCCCATTCTGAGCCAGGAAAAACCCTGCATCATTCTCTTCATCCTCTTTAAATCCTTTATCCTTCATTTGTTACTTTAACCATTATGACGCTGCCATAACAGGTCAATTAGAATCAAACCATTTCATTTCAAAGTGAGCATGAGCTGCAGCCTGCTCCTGTGCAAGGACTGATGTTAGCGGATGATAGCAGGGCTAGCGCTGCTCCAACAGCCCCACACACTGTCTCGAGTTCCCTGAAAATAGATCTCCCACCTGTTTTTAAAGGAGATGGGACTGAATCTTTCACAAGTTGGTCCAGACGCTTCGAAGTAGCAGTGCAGGCTATGTCTTCACCCGATACGGATCTGTCTACAGTACTGGCCTCTGTCTTACCTACACGTCTAGCTGATGCTGCTTTCCTGTATTGGGACAGCTTGTCTCCTTTAATTCAAACGGACTATGATCTGGTGAGAAACAAACTGAAAGATGTGTTTGGTCCCAAATACTCACTGCCATTTTTCCAAACGCATGTCAATGCCAGACCTCGTAAGCCAGGTGAAAGTTTGGATGTGTACAGTGCGAGATTACTCGTCTTGTGCTAGAAGCCTTCCCAAATTATGACCACAATGCACTGGACGGAAAGAAATTTTGCCGCTTTGTTGCCGGCTTGGACTCAACTTTACAATCAAAAATTCATGAGATGGGTGCAGAGAATTTAGAGGATGCACTGCGTATTGCCAGTCGCTGTGAGAGAGCACGTACAGCACTGCAGCTGACTACTGCGGGATCCCTGCACACATTGCCATCTGAACAGGTAGCTATGATTCGGCCCGAGCCCAGAGATGAAAAACTTCTTCGAGCAATTGAAGAGCTAACTCTTACGGCAGGGGTGCCCAAACAGTCGATCGCGATCGACAGGTAGATCGCTGACTGATTCTCAGTCGATCGAGATGTTTAGTCAATATAAAATACAATTGTAAAATAGAAAAGTGATTTCAATTTCATCTCATTGCAGTGTTTCCCACACACGATACCTGTGTTGGGAGCCCAAGTATACTTCCGACCTGTTTGTATTTAATTTTTCATTTATTCATGAAATTGCTGCGTGCATGAGAGAGCGAGCGAGAGAGCGAGCGGGGGAGTGAGAGAGAGAGAGAGCGTGCGCGCAAGAGAGAGTGCAGGCATGTGCAAGGACGTGCAGGTAAAACCGAGGGGGTAAATGTTTTACCAAAAAGTCATTTTGACTATGCAACGAGTATTAAGCGCATTTGATGTAGCTGCAGCTACTTTTCACTGCTCCTCTCTGCTGTCATGACTGTGAGCATCGCAGGGCACGAGACACACCAACATACAGCGCAAACGCACACACACACTTGCACTGGAGCGCCAGCCACCACGCGAACTTTTTTACTTTTTACTTTTAGTGCTACAGCACACAGTTGATCCGTGATCCGTACGGACCGAGGCGTGAACACACGTGATCCGGTCAAACGGTCGGTTCGACTTTACTCCGTTCACTCTCACCGTGTCTGCAGCTAATTTAACAAAAGCAACATCATCTCACAGCAGCCTGCTGTAGTCTGTGAACATCTCCACACAGATTAAAGTTGTTTGTTGTAAACTAAGTTAAGGGAAAAACATATGTGATATAAATACAAACGTAATATTAAAATGTAGCCTACCCTAAAATAAGAGTTTAAAAAATTTGCATTATTTTTTACAGAACTCTCATTTATTATATCTGAAATTATTTTCTGTTTGTTGTGTGAGTATTAAATGCATTTGGAGGCTGTCGGTAAAGGTTACGGCTCACTATGTGGACTGGTAGATCTCTGCAGACTGGCAACTTTAAAAGTAGATCTTGGTTTAAAAAAGGTTGGGCACCCCTGTCTTACGGTAACAAACTTAAAGTATGAAGTGCAGGATTTGCGAGACAAACACAGTCACCTTGTTCGGCATATAGACACCAGACCTGACAGAATCTCCCCTCGTGATGCACATTACAATGCTCGCAGCCCCTCTCCTTCACCCTACTGTACAAGACAACATTCCAGAGACTATCATGCACCTGAGCAGGATTATGGCCGTGATCCACAGTCCCGCTATGAATGTTTGCCTCCTCGCTCTGTCAGTCGGAGAAATCCTGAGTGGGACGATAAAGACAAACATGACTCCTTACCACACCCATCCTACCATTACGACCAGAGGCCCAACCACAACCAGACAGGCAGGAAGACGTCGTCGGTCAGGACGTGGGCCTGCCGACGAGACTCCCGCTGAGAGGCCAAAAACAGGTTTTTTTCTGATTGATTTGCACTCGTTAAATACAAAAACAGCCAATTGCAAATATCAACAATCAATAAATGATTTACCATTAGGCGACGGTTGAATATCATCACTTTCACCCTCATTTCAGGAACATATTCTTGATATGGACGTGTCTCCAATAATTGCAGATCAGGTGGTCCTTGTCCTCCTCCAGTTTCCTTCCTTTTTTTCTGTTCTGCTAGTCTTTTTTTTTGCGTTCACTTTAATATCAAACCATTTTTTCTTAATCTGAGCCACGGTGGGAACCTCAGGAGACACAACATTTACAGCCTCAGTAATTGAAACCCAGGCTTAATTTTTTTTTTATCATGGTGACTCTTGATGATACACTTCGGAAAAGTGTTGTTTTTTTTGCCTCAACCTCCACAACAATCACCGCTATTTCTGCCGCGGTGAAATTCTTTTGTTTTTTTTCCTTTTGGGGCCACCTTTAGCAACTCAATAGTTTTTCTCCAATGCTCTTGTCTTGCACCGAACAGGTTGCGGGCACTCGCCTGTCAATTTAGAGTGATTCTGAGTCACTAATATATGCAAGGTGGTGAGAACAAAATATGCTGGTACGCATGTGTCATGAATCCGATGGTGATATTGTGTACGCACTTATTTTATGTGCAGATTATCCCTCCTGTTGTCCTGGAGTCAATGTGACCCCAAATTCAATCTTTTGCTGTCAAATATGTTTTTTATTCATCAAATGGTCTGAAAATAATGGGCGTAGTTCAGTACTATGCTCTTCATGATTACAGTAAATTTGAGGTAATTTGATTGAATTATGTTTTTTTTTTTTTATTATTGAATTTACTAATGTCTGTTGTCCTGCAGCAGAAAGTGGTGCAATGGACCAAATGATCACACCATACTGCTTTCCAAAACATCTTTGATCTTGGATGTTTGATGTTTGGGGTCAAGCAATCGTTATGACAACAACAACAACAACAAAAAACTCAGTTTCCTGCACTAGTGAGGTCTTTGACTGCATTAGTTTACGAGTAGAGAGTTGAAAGATTTACTAGTAAACTAGTAGACAGCAAAAATTCTTCATGTAAGGTGCAAAATGTCTACAATCTAACTAGTGAGGCTCAGTATGGCCAGTCCTTTAACATTAAATGAGTCTGGCTGACAACTGGCAATTTAGTTTTCACTATTGGAAATTACATTTGAACATGTCAAAACTTCATTTTGGTCAACATATCAATAATGTAGTTTCAACTAGTAAGAATTGCATTTTAGATATCCAGAATTAATTTGTGATATTTGTAATGTAAGAACAATTGTAGATATCATAAATGAACTTTGTCACTCAAATAATTGAATTTCTGATATCAAGAATAAACATTTTTAGTGAGAATTGAGTTGAAAATTACATTGTGGATATGTCAGCTTGGAATTCTAACATGTCAAAAAGCAATTATTGATATCTGCAATTTCTTAATGATTTAATGTTAAAAGGGCTTGCCATAGGCTCGGAAATGTTTACTAGTTAACTAGTAGTAGCTACAATGTCAATTAGTCACACTAGGGGGAGCAGTTTTCACCTTACTAGTTTACTAGTAAAGCCCCGTACAGTTTACAAGCAAAGCCCCATACAGTTTACTCATAAAGGAATAAGTGCCTCGATGTCCACTAGTTAAAATAGTAGGTATCTTTTTGGCCTCTGCAGCAGCCCCTCCTGGGCAATCACCCAAAAAACAGGTGCAAATTCTGCCCTCGCCAGAGTAATCGCAAAACATTGGAAATGTGCCAAAAATGCAGTGCATATACAGATCATGCCATTACTACCTGCCTCGCATGCAGGCATGTAAATGAGGTCTTATTGGCCTTAAATCTCAAATGGAATAAAAAAATGGTGCTAATGTGTTTGAATGAAATTGTTACTAAAGGTGTAACACCGAATTGGGTTTAAAAATCCACTTTATATTCTTTAAAGTACAGTCAAACCGGACGGGGTCAATTTGACCACCGGAGGGCAGCAGGTGTTATTTGCTGCCATTCAAAACATTCAAATGATTCAAACACAGCATCTTTACTAAACTTATACTTAGACATATACCACTCTATGATAAGTCAAAGACTCAAAATGATATAAATTCAAAATGTTTTTTTTTCCACTCAAAACAAAGGGTATACTTTTATGTAAACAAGGTCTATTGGCCCTAAAAACAAATTTAAAAAAAAGGGAAAATGCGTGGTAATGGGTTGGACTGAAGTCAGACTAAAGGTGTAACACAGAATTGATTGAATTAATTTATGTTATATGACTCAAATTACAGTCAAACTGCGCAGGGTCATTTTGACCCCAGAGGACAGCTGGTGTATTGCAATCGGGAGGATATTATGAGGGTTAAGAACATTTCCATGCATTTATTAGTCAATGAGGCCCAATGTTGTCATGTAGATGTGCCTCAAGGTTGTTCTGAAGAGCTGGTTGGGCTATTGGGACTTTAACCTGATGCACTAAGTCTGCCACAGGAATCGGTTCAACCCAATCAATTCCCCACGCAGAGATGTCTTCCTAAGAGAACATCACTTAACAGTTTTAATTTGAAAGAGATTCAGGAAATCTTCTCCCAAGGTAAACGTCAGACAGAATTATCACACTGATGATGTTTTAATCTAAATGACATTAAGTAATTTAATCAAGAACTGTCAATAAAATTACCATATGTCATCAGGAAGCTGTTGGCAATATCACATAGTGGAGGCATATGATCTGGACGTCATCATTTTGGTCAAGGGCTCCAACATCTTCAAGGTATCGGAATGCTGCATAGTAGATGTTGATGACTGTGCACCACAAATCAGGCCATAGCCTTTTACTGATTGTTTACACTCTTGCCGGTTATGAAGCTCTTGCGTGCTGATGGAAAAATGCAGAACATTCTCAGCAATCCAAATTTAACAGTAAAGATTAGACAAAACATTTCACATGTGTGAATTCAGAATGTAATTATGAAGAAACGTCCAATTATTTGCATTAACTTGATGACACAATGACCCTCTGTAGCTTTCAACCATGCATGATATCAAACATTGAAAAAAAAACAACCACTAATCTTAGCCCATTCCTCATGGGCGATTTGCTCCAGTTCTCTAGTATTCTTTGGTCTGCGTGCTGCAACTGCCTTCTTCAAGTCTTCAAGAGATTTTCAATGGGGTTCAAGTCAGGCGACCGTGATGGCCACACCAGAATCTTCCAGGACTTCTTCTGAAACCAAGCCTTGGTGGCCTTTGAGGTATGCTTGGGATCATTGTCCTTTTGGAAGGTCCACGGACGACCAACTTTCAACTTCCTCACTGATGGCATGACGTTTTCTCCTAGAATTTCCTGATATTTTATTGAATACATCTTTCCCTCTACATGCTGAAGGTTGCCAGTGCCAGAGGAAGCAAAGCAGCCCCAGAGCATCACCGAGCCCCCGCCATGCTTCACTGTAGGCAGGGTGTTCTTCTCAGCGTATGCTTCGTTCTTCCTTTTCCAGACATACCGCTGATCCATAGGTCAATGACAATGATTTCTTCTCTTATCTTTTTGGACAATTCTCTTGATTTAGCCATATTTCTCACATGCAACAGATTGTCACTGTCAACAAACTCCTTACCAGACCAGGTATTTGATGTGTTTCAGGCACACCTGATGGAACTAATTGAGCCCTTGATTGAGCCCTTGATTGGTTGCATCAGGTGTGCTTGAAACAACACTCGATTTGCAAATGTGTGCTTTTATGAGGTATCCTATTCAGGGGGTTGGATAATTTTGACACTGCAGTATTCTTTAAAAGTTGCACTTTGTGTTGAATATGGAGAAACCAATAATAATAATAATTGTCTAAAGCTCTTAAAATTGTTGTTGTTTGGTTAGTTCATTGCAAAGAGCCGAAAGTTTTTAAATTTAGCCAATAAACCTAATTTCCAATGGGGGTTGAGTAATTTTGATTGCAACTGTAGCAGAGGAAATATTTGTTACGGAAAAGCTAACATATATTGAGAACACAAGGAGAACAATTTGAACAAAAGTGGGAAAAATGGATGATGTATAGATCCCAGAGACACAACACCATTAGTGAAAATGTTAGTGGATAGACAAAGATATGATTGTGACTGTAAAAAATAGTATGTGTAAACTCCAACAGTGCTGTTATTTGATTTGTTTCTAATTATGTTTCATTCTTTGTCTGTGTGTAAAATGTTTGAGAAAATGCAATAAAGGAGAGTTAAAAAAGAAAAAGAACCTTTATGGTGACCCCATAATCTTCCCTCTAGCACCACTATGTCTGCCATGTTTGACTGGTGTTGAAATAATGCAAAAAACAACATGGTCATCTGTGGCCTCGAGGTTCCACTAATTTTGTTACTCATTGGGCTAAACTACTTTGTATTCTTTGTTCTGACTAAAATGCACCAGGTCCTACCAGGTCCCCACTCGGGATGCTCAAGCATGTATCTTGCCACGTCAACATTTTCTCCTCCGTGGTCGCTACGGACTCGTTGAGGCAGACCACGATCATTCACTGCTTGCAAGAAGCACTACAGTACTGTTGAGGTCCTGTTGTTGTTGCTGGCTGGTAGAGACATGATTTTTTGGCTGAACCCATCAATCAACTATTCTCCAACTTTGAAAAGAGGGATGAAATTAGAGTCAATAAATGTAGTTATAAAAGATAGTTTGACCTCAATGGTCAACAACATATTGGCAATAGGGACGAACCCATCTTCACCCTGTTGACTACTATCGGCATAACAGCAAAGAGATGACATTCATCCATGGCAATAGCTGATGTTTCTCTGTTACATTTAATTTATGTTGCACAAAAATATTTTTTGTGTAGCATAAGTTGTTTTTTGTTTTTTCAAAGGTATATTTATTGAAGGTTTGCTCATTTTAACAAACAAACATAAACATCCATGTACATAAAATCCCTCTCAATAAAACATCATCCTCGGCAAAAGGAAAAAAAACAAAAACATAAACACATATACAGTGAATAAATAATAACGCAAAATCGCAATTGACACAAAAACAAAAGATTAGACATCCAGAATATGCAGAAAAATAAAAATAGTTAAATAAAATAAATATTTATACACAGAAATAAAATAAAAAAAACAATAATGTAAACTCAAAATATACATGTTTGAAGTATTACATTTGGTCATCAACCCATTCACTCTCATTATTTAAACCTTGTTTCTCTAGCTGTATCACAAGTTATCAATCATCTGAAAGTGCAGCGGTATCATGTGCCCTTGCCCGATGACAGGCACAGTTCATAAAATTCACAAAGGGAGTCCACATCTCATTCAACTCTTCAACCTTCCCTCTAATTATGTAAGTCATTTTTCTAACGCCAGGTTGGTAGACATTTTCTTAATCCATTGACTAGAATTAGGTCTCTCAATACCCTTCCACTTTAAAGCAATGACCCATTTGGCTTGTAACACACAGAAAGTAATTGGTTTGCAAGTCCTTACATTTACTGAGAAATCTTCAGGGTATATGTCTAATAAACCCTGATAAACGGGTTAAAATTATGCAGTTTAACAGGTGTGATGTAAGTCCTGAACAGCCTCTTATACTGCAACAGTTTGCATCTAGTATTTATAGTTTGTGTTTGGGCCAGAAAGCACGTCTTTTCCCAGTCCTGGACCGAGATGTCTTCCATGCAGATGAATACGAAAGGGAGTTCTCTTTAGAACCTTCTAATAATATACCACAAAACTTGGACAACTGACCCCTGCCATGTAGATTGTTTACCATAAGATGTTCAATAGTAGACAGTGGGGGTTCCAAAGTTGTTTTAATCTGAGAAAATATAAAACTCCTAATTTGTGAGACACCTCCTAAGTGTGGAGAAAAGGGAGGCAGGTAGAGGGAGTGGGATTGATTGAAAGAGGTTTAGAAGTTTTAGCAGGGTCGACATCTTAATAGTATTAATGTGCCCTATCATAGAGATAGGCATAGAGCTCCACTTTTCTAAAGACTCTTCAACCGCCTTCATCACAGGTTCATAATTGGTTTGATATTGTTACAAATTAGCTCCTATTTGTAACGAGCAGAAGGAGCAAACGAACTTCACTGTTTTGAGTGCTTTTTTTTTACATTTCTCACTCCCAACATCGGAAATAAAATATGCCAAATCTGCAAGATCAGTGATGTAGTGTGTGTGTATGGATGAGTGAGACAACAAAAATACGATCTGCAAATGAGGAGCTGGTGTGCTCCCTGGCAGTCCATCTGAGAATGAGAGCGAGCGCTGGGTCTCCAGTGAGCCAGGTGCTCGTCATTGGCCCAACGACCCCCCTTCTCCACTCACTCTGCAGGACACATAGAAACATAGGTTAGTTAATTGAACACACCAATCAGGACAAACTCAGGGTTGTCACAATATTATAGTGTTAATGTTATTTTAATTCCTAAATAAGTAAATCATTCTGGAGCCATTGCAAACTGCGTATGGATCAGAGGACATTCCCTCTCTTCAACAATAATAGAACACTTTTTATGGTTATTCGTTTTAAAGCAAGAGAAAGTAGATGACAAAGCGCCTTAACTGAGGTTCCCAGATTTGTTAAAAACAAGACAACATCGTCTGCAAAAAGAGAGAGACAATATTCTGTTTTACCAATTGTTACAAAATAAAGGGGACATAGGGAAGCCCTGGCGTGCAGTATATTTCTTAAAAGGCCTTGAGACTTGGTTGTTTGTTATAATTTCTGTTACAGCGTCAGTATATAATAATTGAATCCATTTGAGATACCCTTCCCCAAATCCAAACCTTTTTAGTGTATCAAACAGGTATCGCCATTCAATCCTGTCAAACGCCTTTTCTGCATCTAAAGATAGGATTGCATGATCTCTTGCGTTTTGCTTGGCATATAAAACGTTCAACAGCCTTGTCTGCCTTTTACAAATCCATTTTGATCCTTAGAAATCAAGTTGGGAATGATGGTTTCGATCCACCTAGCCAACGACATTAACGATATAGGATAGGTGTTCTTTCTGATGCTCTTTCTGAGGGAGATTTACCGGATTTTAACAGAAGGGAAATTACCGCAGATCTTAAAGATGAAGGTAATATTCCTCTTTCATAGGATTTGTTAAAAATCTCAAGAATATGTGGTAGCAGTTTCCCTGAGAACGTTTTATAAAGTTCTATAATCTGGCCCGGGTGCTTTTCCACTGCTCATACCCTTTAATGCCTCCAATAGTTCTTCAATAGATACGTTTGTCTCACACTGTTAAAAAGGAAAGGCGGGGGAAACTCAAAATATCAAGGCAACATGATGCAATCACTTTTTGAGTTTTCTTAACTTTTTATGTGAGTTGTTGACATAACTCAAATTGTCAAGTTAGGACACCAGTTCTGTCAACTTGGATTTTCTTGTTCACCCATTTATGATATTCTAGTCAGGCCCAAAAAAAAATTCTTGCTCCAATGCAATGTATTTTTACCTTCAATAGATGCAGATATTCTAATTGAATAAACATACAATTCCTCATTCAGTGGGATGAAGCTTTGTATTAGTACTGTAACGTGAGGGTCCGATGTGTGAGGATGGATCACTCTAGTTAAGAGAAACAGAAGGATGGAGATGGATATCTTTCTCAGAAGCACTTTACTGTCATCCACATTGTTCTGCTACCAACAACAACAACACTTCCTTGTTACTCATCATATGTCCCGTCATTAGCCAATCAGAGGTTAGGATGATTAAACTCAAGGCAAACATTATGGCAAACACAGAGGTAGATTCAATATAATTTGGTCACAGTTACTAGGTGCTACTGCAAACATTAACACATGTAAATATATCAATAACTTTGTAAACTCAAATATGTAAATAGTTCATTATATAAATGTTAACTTATTTTTAACTTAAAACTTAAATACATGGATTAACTCAAATATATGAATTTACTTCACTTTTAAATCTTACATTTCCTCCCCCCTCCTACAAAAGAAAAGTCCTCGTTTCACAAATGCATAACAAACAATGCAGGACATTAGCAGGACCTAAGAAAGAGCTTCGCAACATACTCATTTAAGAACATAGTCCCTAAGGTAACCCGGGGGTCTAACTTGATGTCTGCTGGAACGCATGGAAAAACCAGAGTCTGTAACAGGAGAGTCAGGAGGAACCGTGTAAGACTGAGTCACCACCACAGGACTGGAACTGGGAGCAGTCAAACACGAGTCTGAGAAGTCAATGTGAGGGGAGATTGGGAAACAGGCTGGGCCTGGCAAGTCTGTGAAACAGCTATAGGTGCATTGTTGTGGCTAGGTGTGTTATAGCTCTGTGTGACAGCAGATTGCCGGGATTTAAAGGGCAAAGCACCTGACAACGCAGACAAACAAGGAAGTTGAGGCTGCAAAGTTGTGTCACGATCAGATATCTTTTCTCCATGATTTGTCACAGGGGCATTATAAAGTCTGAGACAATTACAGTGCACAATCTGGGTTTTGTCAGAATGATCCAAGAGGTAATGAATCTTGTTTGTCACTCTGGGGGAATCAAGTTCAGATCCAAGGCACTCCATTATTTCAAAGGGTCCTTTCCAGTGAGGAGCAAGTTTTTGTCTCGATGTAGTGGGGTCATTTAATCACACAAGATCACCAGAAACATAGGGGTTATGATTGACACCTTTGTCATACTGATGTTTTTGCTGATAGTGTGCACAGTCTCTGTTATATTTAGCAGAACCAAAGGCAGACTGAAGTTTCTCAGTTAATTTAGCAACATAGTCCGCAGGAGAACCTGGGGTAGATGAAGATGGTGTGTTGTTAGGTAACAAAAGGTTAGCAGGCATCCTGGCTTCATGGCCATGTGTGAGGAAGAATGGAGTGAAACCTGTTGTCGAGTGAGGACTGGTGTTCTAGGCTAAAGCAACTTGGTTTAGGCAGTCATCCCATTCACCAGGCTGCTGAAGAAGTGACTTTGCTAACTGATCAATCAATGTACGGTTAAATCTCTCTATCATACCATCACACTGAGCATGGTATGGGCTAGTTCTTGTTTTGTGAATGCACAGGAGTTGGCACAGATGTTTCCTTAGGTCCGACTCAAATTGACGTCCTTGATCTGTGTGCAGCATTTCTGGGATACCATGTTGACAGATGTAATGTTCAAACAAACATTTTGCAACTGTTGCTGAGCGCTGGTCTGACATGGCGTAGAGATTAACATACTTGGAGAAATAATCTTGGACAACAAGCACATACCTGTTTCCACGACTTGTGATGGGGAGTTCAAGTATGTCAGCTGCAACCTTTTGGAATGGTTCTGTAGCAACAATTGTTTTCATTGGAGCTTTTAGGGGAGGTACAGGACTCCGTCTTGCATCGCATGGAATACATTGCTTGCACCACATCTTGATGTCACGTGACATGAACGGCCAGTAGCACAGTTGCTGAGCAACAGGTTCAGGACTTTTTCTGCAGATAGATGACCGGTTACTGGGTTTCCATGTAACAACTGTAAAACAGTGTCTTTTATGGCATGAGGGACAACAACTTGTTGTAGAACTGACTTTGAGGATGGGTTGAAAACATTACGACAAAGTAAACCATTATTAAAGGTAAGTCTATGGTATTCCTGCCAAAGTGCTCTCTCAGCAGGTGAGCGTTTTTTCACGCGCCAGTATGGCGGTTTCTGGCCTTTCTTTTTCCAGCTCATGACCTCTGCCAGTATGGGATCTTTTTGCTGTTCCATTTTGAGATCTTCTTCAGGCAGTTGAAGTTGACATGTGGAGGAAACAGATTGTGCAGCACACTGTGGGTCAGGAATAGGAGGCTGTGGTGTGGGCTGGTCACAGGAAACTGGCTCTGAAACAGCACTGCAGGACTTGTGGTGACAAGCAGAACTGACAGAACAAGGGGAACTTGCATAGCTTTGGTTTGTGTTGTCAGTTAGTAGGTGGACAGGGGTGTTGCAGGAGGTGTTTTGGGTGACATTGCATCTGCATTCAGGTGACGATGGCCTTCCTTATGAATTACAGTCCATTCAAAGGTATCCAGTTCAAGAGCCCATCATGCACGGCGACCAGTTCTGTCATTGTCAATGGGTATTTTTCTGAGGCCTAGAAGAGGTTTATGGTCTGTTATAATAACAAAAGGCTGCTTGTAGAGGTAATGGCGGAAATGTCTTACTGCCCATACAATAGCCCAGAGTTCTCTGTCATAGGTGGACCATTTCCTTTCTGCTTTAGTGAGGACATGACTAGCACATGCTATTACCTTTTCCTGATTCTCCTGCTTCTGAGCCAACACAGCACCAATAGCAGAACCTGATGCATCAGTGTAAAGAGAGAATGGCAAAGTGAAATCAGGGAAGGCAACAACTGGAGGGTTTGAGAGTGCCTCTTTCAGGTGAGTAAAAGCATCCTGACACTGAGGTGTCCATAGGAAGTGTGCATTTTTCTCAGTAAGAGCATGCAGGGGAACACTGTGGTGTGCAAACTGCTTTATGAACTTGCGGTAATACGAACAAAGTCCCAGGAATGCTCTAACTTCTGTTACTGAGCGTGGAGTTGGCCAGTCCTGAACACTTTTCACATTTCTCGGGTCTGGCTGGATGCCATTCTGTGAAACAACATGACCCAAAAATTGTACATGATCTCTGGCAAAACAACACTTAGATGGATTCAGTTTGAGGCCACTTGACTGAAATCTGGACAGAATTTCCTCCAGGTGATGGAGATGTTCACTGAAAGAGTGGCTGTAAATCAGTACATCATCCAAATAGACAAGGCAGGTTTTCCAGGGAAGGCCACGAAGCACCATCTCCATCAAACGTTGGCATGTGGCAGGAGCATTTGTGAGTCCCATCAGCATCACCTTAAAATGATAAAGTCCACTGCCTGTTGTGAATGCTGTCTTTTCTCTGTCGTTTTCATCCAGTTCCACTTGCCAATATCCATGTTGAAGGTCCACAGTGGAGAACCAAGCAGAGCCGGACAGAGCATCCAAGGCATTATCGACTCTGGGAAGAGGATGAGAGTCTTTAATAGTCACTGCATTAAGTTTTCGATAGTCGAGGCAGAATCGCCATGTGCCATTTTTCTTATGCACCAACGCAACTGGGGCAGCCCAGGGGCTATAGCTTTTTTCGATGACATCTGCTCTTAACAGGTTTTCAACTTGAGTCTGTATTTCTGCTCTCTGTTCTGGTGTCACTCTGTAAGATCTCTGTTTAACAGGTGTAGCATCACCAGTGCAAATGTGATGTTTAATTATGCCTGTACGACCTCTGTCCTCCAAATCTTTACTGAACACTGCTGAATACTTGTGAAGCCGTGATTTCAAAGAATTAACTTGAGAAGGTGACAGGTTCGTTTCATGTATCTGTATAGGTGGAGCTGAATCAGAGACAGGTAATGTTGAACCGCAGGACTCGTCAACTGGTACGATGTCAACTGAGGAAGCAGAGTGAAACTCACCGAGGTGTTGACCAGAATGTAGCTCAATGTCGTCTCTGGATGGATTCAAAACTCGAACAACCGTAGTGCCATTGTGAACTTCGCTAAGAGTCTGTGCCACGATCAGGTCACAGGCGGGGTTGGGCATGACAACACCACAGTAGGCAGTAGGTACAGGGGAAGCGGGTGTAGCTGCTGAAACACAGGCTGTGATGAGGATTTCACTCATAGCTGAATCTTGGTGGAAACTAGCACAGACACATTACAGCAAACAGCCACTTCATGACATTTGGGCAAGAGGGGAATTTTCATGTCCCATAGTTGCAGAACTTTGTTTTTAATGTCAAGAAGCGCATGATTTTTTTTCAGAAAATCCCAACCTATTATCACAGGCTGGTAAGCATCTCTAAGAACTTCAAAGTCCTGCTGCCATACCTGTTTACCAAGTCTGATCCCAATCGTTAACTTGCCTAAGATGTCCAAGCTCTGTTCGTTGACTGAACGAGCTGGAACAGAAGAGGCTGTCATGGGGCGTTTTTTCAAAGCTGGATGAGAGTTACAGAAATCTATGCATCTATCTATTGAAATCTATATCAATTAATGCACACACTTCAATGCCTTCAACAATAGCAAAAATGTTTGAAGAAACAGAATCTTCCGATTGTGAGTCACTGTTCTCAAACATTAACTGTGGGGAGTCATCCTGGGGCTGTGATACAAAAGCTGATGTTTGCCCCTCAACAGCAGCTAATGGAAGTTTCCCTGATGGTCGTAGCCCGTAGGGGCAGGCTTTTCTGGAGACTGGAAGCAAACATTGCTCCTAGTGTGTGGACTTGCATCTCTATGCCCCCGTGGAGCTGGAGTTGGACTGCGTCTATATCTGTTAGTGTCATCTTCATTGCGACCAAACCTTGAGTAAGGGAATGCCATGAGCCATTGAAATGTTGTGAAGGACACAGCACACCAGAATTATCTTTCTCAGGGGCTTAAAGTAACTTGCCACCAGCTGTGTCCAAACACATCCAACGACCCTTCAGCAGCCCAAATGTGCGCTCTACTACGGCACGCGTGTGGGCATGGATGTTGTTATAGCGCATCCATGCTCTTGTGGGGTTTCAGGATTCGCAAATGGAGTCATAATCCAGGTTTTAAGGCCATATCCCCGGTCACCTAAAAACAACAACATTTTAGCATAAACAGGATAGAGGCTTCAGATTAATAAAATATGACATAAAATATGCTCACCAACAAGCCATCCATTTCTTAGAGCTCCTGCCTCCACAGTGCTGTTGTTTCAAATCAAGGAGTCATGGGTGCCTCCTGGCCAGCGGGCTACAACATTCAGGATGTGGCAGTCAGCATCACAGATTACCTGCACGTTGATGAGTGGTCATTTTTTTGATTCATAAATTGCATGGAGTCGGCAGATGGAGCTTTGATGCTCACGTGGTGCAGTCTATTGCTCCAACAGTGTTTGGCACTCCAGTGATGCCATGGAACCCCCTCTTCACATCCATCTGGCTTTGTTCGCTATAGGGGAATTTTATGTAGCTGGCAATTTGTCCAATAATGCCATTTAAGACCTTTGGGACGGCCCGGCTCAGAGAAGGCTGTGAAATCCGCCTGTAGCCAGGAAGCCTTGAGTGGACAGGACTTGGACTTGAGGAGGAACTGGGTGACAGCGGTGTGTCTGGGCGCTTAGGGAATTACAGAGTTGCAGCAATACATGCCTTAGCAGTCGGAATCGGCTGATGAGCCATTCGTCACACTCCAACATGCTCTAACGGTCTTCAAGCAAGGCTAGATCTGCCATCGGTTACTTTCTTGGACATAAACTGGAATCAATTTTGTTCCCTGCATGCCCTTAAATAGGCTCCAATTAATCAACTGGTTTTGGCAACAGATGCGCAAATTCATGGCACTGTTGGTGGGAGTGGTCGACGATTTAATTAACATCAAAAATGTGACATTATAACATGTACATTGTCATATTTTTAATTGTAAACTAAGTATTTAATTTAAGATTCAATATTTTAAGTATGATAAGGGTGAAAAGGCGTCAATTTCATGGTTATTTAATACATTTAGTCAATTCACAGTTTTTATTATTGAATTCTAGGCTTCTTTCTTTTACTGAAAGTAGTTTTAATATGTCATGCATTTAGTTAGGATGGGCCTGATTTACTAAATGTTTGCATGTCTTAAAACGTGTGCAAACTTGATACCACCAGCAAACAAAGTGCTATGTAATCTACTAACGGCGCACAGTGAGGATTGAATCTTTCATATGAACAAAACAACACGCATTGTCCATTTAGTACGTTTGCTTTAAAGGTCCCATATTATGCTTTTTCTGGTTTTATATGCTCTTTAGTGTGTTTTCCATGTGTCCTGTGCATGTTTAGGCACATCTATGCATATACAGTACATCATATTACTGCATGTATCTATCTGTAAATCTCAGTCACTAACCACCTACTTTCCTGGGAGCTCTTGAGCGCTCTTAGGATCCTTGAGATCGTTGGTTGCCTTACCACTGTAACTTTTGCTGCTTTGCTAAAGTGCTCATGATGGATAGGCCGGGTCTTTGTAATATAGCAAGGTCTTTTACTTGCTTTTTGTAACATAACAATGAGTAAGGTCTTTTTACCTGCTCTTTTGTAATGTTAAAAGACAACGAATAAGGTATTTTACCTGCTTTTTGTAAAGTGTCTCAAGATAACACTTGTTATGAGTTGACGCTATACAAATAAAAATTGATTGATCGATTGATTGAATAGAACTTCCATAAAACAGGGTCATCATCTCCGTAGAAACATTAAAAGAGCTCATCTTTCTTAAAAAGAACAGTCTTTGTTCAAGGATTTCTTAAGATTACAATGATTAAAATCCCCCAAAATAAAATTAGGAGCATCCGGGGATATGGACTGCAAGTTGTGTATTACTTTAAAGATTATGTCGGCAGCAGTTTTGGCGTCAGCTTTAGGATGAATGTAGACAACAGTTACAAATATCTGAGGGAATTCCCTCGGGAGATAGAATGGCCTTACCGACACAGACAGAAGCTTGATATCGGGAAGACACAGCCACTCATGCACAGTTACATTACTGCACCATCTGCGGTTGATGTACAAGCATACTCCTCCTCCCTGAGATTTACCAGTCACATCACTGTTTCGATCCAAACGCACAGGAGCCCCAAAGCCGGTAATATCCATTGAAGAGTCCCTGTCCAAGTCAGTCAGCCACGTTTCAGTAAATGCCATTAGACATGCATCTCTATAATCCCGTAAATGGAGGACAGTTCCTTGTAATTCGTCGCTCTTGTTTCTTAGAGATTGGACATTAGCCAAAATCAAAGAAGGCAGGGGAATACGGTTCTGTAGCGTAATTAAATTATTAAGATGTTATATCTTTATTTAACCTCATATTAAAAGAAGGGGGCACCACTTCCTGTTAAAGGAAGAAAATAACTTTAATGGTATAAGTTAATTAATTAATCAGTCAGTTTCATATCTTGAAAGAAGTAAGTTCTGGAAATGTTAAACAAGAAAACACACAGACAAAGTCCTGAATTTTATGTGTAAAATTTAGTATAAAAGGGGTAAACAATAATGTATAGATGAAACAGATAAAGAATATGATTATTATGATCAGGATAATGCAATTATAATGTATGGTGACATTATATATTTAGTAATGAGATAAGACGCGGTATTGTTTGAATGACTTGATCAGAAAATGGTCATAAAGAAAAAGTTGATAAAGGTATTTTGGGATTCTATTTGGATTTAAAGGAGGGCTCTGAATAGACACGACTCATGACTTAATCTTCCAACATCCCTTGCCACCAGCAGTCTTACTATGAGATGTGTTAAAGTGAACTCCGCCGGCTGGTCCCACGTTTCAGTGTCTGGCAAGCGGTTCTTTTCAGGTCCAGAGAGGTCCACGGGCCAGATTAGATGCCTTGACAACTTCGTTGGAGTGTGCTGCTGGAATGGAGATTGCACGTCGTCTCAGAAGCTCCAAGAGGATCCAACAGGAAGAAAATATTAAAGAGTCTTTTGTTACGTCGATTTCCAATTCAGATTAACCGGATGGCCATCTTGATGAATCCAAACTAAGGAATTGGCGTTCAAAATTGAAGAGCAAAGACTTTGGAGAGGAAAGTTCAAAAACCTTGCAGGCCAGAAAGAATTGATGTTCCAAAAATTGTGCGTGAAAAAGAAAGTTTGGCAGAGACTCGTCTCTACAGCACAAACTTAAAAGAAATGATTCGGACCGAAGTCCAAAGAGAAGCGAGCAAGAGCTGAAGCTCTAAACTTCAACCAAACTAAGAAGAAAACCCAAAGATCTGAGCTCAGTGTGAACTCTTATCTACTGGCTGAGAGGAGGGGGGTCTGCAGGCAAAGAGGGGTGCCGCCCACGGGTGACTCCCATTCTGACCGGAGGACAATTGTTTAAACTAAACCGAGTTTACTCAATAACATGAAGAATAAGAATCTAAACATATATACGTCACCACACATTCATTTCAATATTATTTCTATCAGATCCACGTTGATGTAGGTTCACGTCATATATTTAGACAAACATTTCTATCAGATTCATGTTGAGATGAAATTCACACCATCTGGGAACATCCTCAATCAATCCCAGCCTGTAGGTGAACAAAAACATGTTATACAGTCAACATTCTTAATAAGACATATTAATAAAGTAGGAAAAGAAATTGGTGTCTTTAAATAACACCTTCTATAGCTAATATCGAAGAGTATGCTTTATAACACGTCTAAATGTATAATTATGAAGGTTACGTATTCATAGATATTCTAACACTAGATGGCAATAGCGCTCCACGTCAAATTCCTATTAAACATAATATAACTGTTATTCCTATTCTGAAGATCAGATTTTGAGTTTAAAAAGATGATTATAATACATTCAATGTGACAATTACAAATATCTAGATGAAGAAAGACAAAAATGTTCATTTGATGCAGAATTGAAAGCTGTGGTTTAATTCAGTTCTTCAGCAGTCCTTCAACAGATGGTCAATTTTACGACTTTGCAGAGACTGGTTTCGGTCACAGTTCATGTCTTTGGGGTCAATTCGTAGATAGCAGAGTGTTCTGTTTCCGCTCGATTGTTTATTCCAGGTGTTGTTAAAGTTCATAACATCCTGTCTGAGAGGGAGACTTAAATCATTGATCAGTTCCTTTGTTCCTTGGTAAAAGTAATGTTAATCCACAGTCCTGAGTTCTGCAGGAAAAGAGTTGTAAACGTGACTGCTGATAACGGCTACAGTTCTTACTCTTAAGTTTCCTGATGCGCTGACGCACGCCGCCTTTCCTTCCTCGTTTTCGAACAAAGTTATCACCCGGCTGAAAAGATATTGTGATTATAAGGGGTTTGAATCAGACACACCCAGGTACGGACTTAAAACAAACAAACAAGTCGACAAACTCGACACACCAGTTGCTGGTCGCCACAAGAGCAGCGCCCGAAGACCACTATCTGGTGGGAAATTGTATGGTGAACACACTTGACAAAGGTCCAGAGGGACAGAAACGTTGTGATTATTCTATTGAACTGGTGATGCTGAGCAAGAGTAGTGTGTGGGATTTTCTTTTTTCGAATACTCTACAACTTACCTTGTGTGACTTAAAACTTGTGTTGACTGCTGATAAAACGAAACTCATGATGTTGTCAAACTCAAAGCCACTGAACCTTCCTGCTGTCACCTCCTTTCAGGGCTTTAAAAACTCAGTCTGTATCTCAATACAAATATCTGGGATTTGTGATTGATGATTCTCTCTCACATTCAACATTTGGTAAAAAGACTTATATTAAAATTAGGAAAAATCCAGCATTAGAACAATAAATGAGATGAGATGAGATGAGATGAGATGAGATTCAACTTTAATGTCATTACACATATACAAGTATAGAGTAACGAAATGAGGTTTGGCATCTCACCAGAAGTGCAAATAAGCAGAAAGTGCAAGAATCTGTGCTATGCACAGTAATTACAAAATTTACAGATGTAGACTAAGAAAAAAAGTGAATTATTGGGTATATATGGCTGGATTAATGGGATGCTATAAATATAAATAAATGCTATAAATATAAATATATTCTTCCGATTATGATATACAGATTAAGGTGCAGTGAGCATGCTATACTAGATTACAGATAATATACAGAATATGGACATATTTTACAGGTCGATAACTTATTGAGGTGATATGAACATACTATAATACAATAATACAGGTGGATGAGAGATGTGTGTGTATGACCAGGAGGAGTGGTGGATGGATGATGGGTGTGGGGTGATGTGCAGGGGAAGGGGGGTCAGCAGGGGGCGGGGTTCGAGAGGGAGAGAGAGAGAGAGTTCAGAGTTCGGGGGGTAGAGTTCAGTAGAGAGACAGCTCTGGGGAAAAAGTTGTTCCTCAGTCTGCTGGTTCTGGTTCAGAGGCATCTGAAGTGCCTACCAGAGGGCAGGAGGGTAAACAGTCTGTGGGCGGGGTGGGAGGAGTCTTTAAGGATGCCGTGAGCTCGCCGCAGACAGCGTTTTCTTTGGACATCCTCAATGGCAGGAAGTGGACACCTTGTGATGCACTGGGCGGTTTTTACCACCCCCTGTAGTGCCTTACGGTCTGTGACAGAGCAGTTTCCGTACCAGACTGTGACACTGCTGGTCAGGATGCTCTCGATCACACGGCGGTAGAAGTTCCTCAGTACAGCTGAAGACAGGTGGTGTCTCTTCAGTGTCCTCAGGAAAAAGAGGTGTTGATGAGCCTTCTTAACCAGACTGGAGGTGTTAGTGGACCAGGAGAGGTCCTCTGCAAACTTGATAATGGTGTTGGATCCATGTACAGGTCTGCAGTCGTGGGTGAAGAGGGAGTAGAGAAATGGGCTCAGCACACAGCCCTGTGGTACGCCTGTGTTGAGTGTGATGGTGGTGGAGCAGGTGTGTCCTGACCTAACACACTGGGGTCTGTTGGTCAGAAAGTCCATTATCCAGTGACGGAGGGAGGTGTTGAAGCCCAGGTCTCCGAGTTTAGTGTTTAACTTGGAGGGGATGACAGTGTTAAATGCTGAGCTAAAATCAACAAACAGCATTCATGCGTATGTGTTGTTATTGTCCAGATGTGTGAGCACAGAGTGCATCCTCTGTACTCCTATTGCTGCGGTAGGCAAACTGGTATGGGTCCAGTGTGGGTGGGAAGCAGTTTTTCAGGTGTGCTAGGACCAGTCGCTCAAAGCACTTCATTATGATGGGTGTGAGTGCTACAGGGCGGTAGTCATTCAGGCCTGTTGGGCTGGAGTGTTTCGGCACTGGGACAATGGAGGTGGCTTCGAAGCATGCTGGCACAGCTGCTTGGGCGAGGGACAGGTTGAAGATGTCCGTAAAAACCCCAGTGAGCTGCTCCGCACATGCTCTAAGTCTGCGCCCGGGGGTGCCGTCTGGACCAGCAGCCTTTCGAGCGTTGATCCGGCTCAGTGCAGCGTGCGGACGTCTGTGGAGGTGAGTGAGAGGGGCTGGTTGTCTGCAGGAGGTCTGGTCATGGTCTGCGTCTCCCTGTTGTCTCTATTGAAACGTGCATAAAAGTGATTTAGCTCGTTCAGGAAGGAGACATCTGTGGTTATCGGGGTGGAGTTGCTGGGTTTATAATCACTGATGGCCTGGATGTCCTGCCACATGCGTCTGGGGTCGGAGTTGGAGAAGTGTTCCTCTACCTTCAGCTTGTAGCAGTGCTTGGCTTTGATGATGCCCCTCAGGTTTGCCCTGGATACGCTGTAGGCCATTGCGTCATCTGATCTGAAGGCGGTGTTGCGGGCCTTCAGCAGGAGACGCACCTCCTTGTTCATCCATGGCTTCTGATTTGGGTACGTGGTGATCTGCTTCCATGTTGTAACACTGTCGATGGTGGTGTTGATATAATCCAGCACAGAAGAAGTGTAGGTGTCAATGTCTGTGTGAGAGCCCCAGGTAGCCTGAGAAGCAAACATACTCCAGTCTGTGTGATGGAACTTGTCCTGAAGTAGAGTCTGTCCCCGCTGGCCACACTTAAATCGTTGTCACTGATGGCTTCACACGTTGGATGAGTGGGAGTACTTGGGGATGAGGAACAAAGAAAGGTGGTCTGACTGTCCCAGGTGGGGGAGGGGGGTCGTGGTGTAGGCTCCTGCAATGTTTGTGTAAACATGATCCGGAGTTTTGTTTCCTCTTGTATTGCAGGAAACATGCTGGTGAAATTAAGGGAGCACTGTCTTAAAGTTTGAGTGATTAAAATCACCTGCAACTATAAATGCAGCCTCCGGGTGAACGGTCTGTTGTTTGCTGATAGCTGTGTAAAGTTCCTTCATAGCAGTTTTTGCATCGGCATCCGGGGTGATGTAGGCTGCAGTTACAATAGTGGAGCTGAGCTCCCTTGGCTGATAGAAAGGTTTGCATTTAACCATGAGAAACTCAAGGTTAGCTGAGCAGTGTCTCCCAACAATGACAGTCTGTACACCATGCTTTGTTAATATAGATGCACAACCCTCCTCCTCTGTTCTTCCGGCGCCGCTCTGGGTGGTCGTCTGTTACGCAGCTCCGACCCCCCTCGTTATTGTTTTTTTAGTTTATTTTGTTAATATTTACTTTTTGTTGCTGTAACTTCGCGAGTAACTCCAACTCCAAACAGCAAACATGGATATTCTTCTTTTTGGAGTATTGGTGATGTTTTTCTTTCTCTGTGGACTCTTTAAAACTTCCTCGGGAGACCCATTCAGTCACGGCTCCATTGTTTACACCCGTGAACAGCTGGTTGCGCTGTGCCAGCCTCGGTTACATCCAGCCAAAAGACTGGACATCCTCGCAGAACTACGGAGGAAGAGAAGGGGATGCAGAGCCGGAGTGAAGTGTCGGGATAAGAAAAGGCGGTACAAACCATCCGTGCCGTCTTTAATTATGGGGAATGTAAGATCTCTCCCTAATACGATGACGCTGGGGGTACCGAGAGTGTAGCATCATGCAGTTCACGGAGACATGGCTGAATGAACTCACTGCGAACACGCTCGTAACTTTGGACGGCTTTCACCTCGTCAGAGCGGACCGGAGCGTGAGGGAGAGCGGTAAGAAGAAAGGCGGGGGAATAGCAATGTATGTGAATGAGAGGTGGTGTAACTCTGGGCACATCACCGTTAAAGAACAGCGCTGCATTAAGGATGTGGAGCTGCTGGCTGTAAGCATTTGGCCATATTACCTGCCGAGGGAGTTTTCACACGTCATCGCGGTGACTGTTTACATCCCCCCCTCAGCAGGCGCTGCTGCAGCCTGTGAACTCATCCACAGTGTAGTGTCTCAGCTACAGACATCGCACCCCCAGTCTCTTCTTCTCATCTCAGGAGACTTTAATCACACTTCCCTGTCTGCCACTCTCCCTACTTTCACTCAGTATGTTGACTGCCATACCAGGGACAATAAACTTTGGACTTACTGTATGCAAACACCAAGGATGCATACAGATCATCACCCCTCCCCCCCTGGGCCGCTCAGACCACAACCTGGTGAGACTGCATTCCATTTACATACCTATGGTGAAAAAACAACCCCCCACAACCAGGTATGTGAAGAAGTGGTCTGAGGAGGCCACTGAGGCACTGCAGGACTGCTTTGACACCACTGACTGGGAGGTGCTGTGCAGCCCACATGGGGAGGACATTTAACTCACTGCATCACAGATTACATAAACTTCTGTGTTGAGAACACTGTACCTACCAAAAAAATACAGTGTTTCTCCAACAACAAACCCTGGGTGACCCCTGAGCTGAAAACCCTGCTCAATGAAAAGAGAAGGGTTTTTAGATCTGGAGACTGAGAGGAGCTGAGGAGGGTGCAGAAGGAGCTCAAGAGAAAAATCAAGGAGGGGAAAGCCAGCTACCGGGAAAAGATGGAGGAGCATTTACAACATAAAAATGCAAGAGAAGTCTGGAGGGGCCTGAATAACATCTCAGGGCACAACAGAAGGCGTGGGAGGGGCCCTGAAGCAGGAGACAGGGAGTTGGCGAATGAACTGAATCTGTTCTTCAATAGATTTGAGTCTGCGTAAGAGACTGGAGAGGGTACCGACTCTGTGGAAGACTTCCTGCGTGGTGCCAGTCCCAAAGACATCTCACCCCAGGGAGCCTAACCACTTCAGACCTGTGGCCCTCACCTCTCACCTGATGAAGACCATGGAGAGGATCGTCCTCAACAACCTCCACCCCCTGGTGACTTCAAATCTGGATCCTCTGCAGTTCGCCTACCAGCCAAACATCGGGGTGGATGACGCCGTCATCTACCTGCTGCAGAGATCCTGGACTCACCTGGAGAACACCGGCAGCACTGTGAGGGTCAAGTTCTTTGACTTCTCCAGTGCCTTCAACACCATCCAGCCTGCACTGCTCAGGGGGAAGCTACAGAGGGCGGGAGTGGACTGTCACCTGGCTGCATGGACAACGGACTACCTCACCAACAGACCACAGTACATGAGGCTTCAAGACTGTGAGTCTGACACGGTGGTCTGCAGTACAGGGGCCCCGCAGGGGACAGTCCTCTCCCCTTTTCTCTTCACCCTATACACCTCGGACTTCTGCTACAACTCTGGGAGCTGCCACCTGCAGAAGTTCTCCGATGACACAGCCATCGTGGGGTGTGTGTCTAAGGGGAGCGAACAGGAGTACAGGCAGGTCATCATGGACTTTGTCAACTGGAGTGAGCTCAACCACCTTCAGCTCAACGCCAGCAAGACAAAGGAGATGGTGATTGACCTTCGCAGGAAGCCACCCCAGACTGCACCGGTGAACATCCAGGGCTTGGACATCGAGAGGGTGGAGACATACAAATAGCTGGGTGTTCACTTCAACAACAAACTGGACTTGTCACACAACACCGACGTCCTGTACAAGAAGGGCCAATGTCGACTTCACCTGCTGAGGCGACTGAGGTCCTTTGGAGTGTGCAGGACTCTCTGCAGGCTGTCATTTTATGACACTGTGGTGGCGTCTGCACTTTTCTATGCAGTGGTCTGCTGGGGAGGAGGGAGCAGAGAGAGAGACAGAAAGAGACTGAACAGACTGGTCAGTAGGGCCAGTTCTGTCTTGGACTGTCCTCTGGACTCTGTAGAGGAGGTGGGTGAGAGGAGGATGTTAGTGAAGCTGACATCCATCATGGACAACCCCTCTCACCCCCACTGTGGGGGCCCTGAGCAGCTCCTTCAGCAGCAGACTCAGACACCCACCTTGCAAGACAGAACGCTACCGCAGGTCGTTCATCCCATCTGCCGTCAGACTGTTTAATCGGACTCTTTAACAACATCACCACCTCATGCTACACACTGTGTGTTTTTTTAAGAACAAGTTACTGTGTAATTTTACATTTACATTATTGTATTTTTTTTACATTATTGTATTTTTTTTATTTAAATGATGTAAATATGTTTGATCTGTTTTTAACTTTTATTTTTATTTTTTATAAGTATAGTCCCGTCCCCTGTTTTCTAGAGCTGCTGTAATGCACAAATTTCCCCCACGGGGGATCAATAAAGTTTTTCTTTATCTTTATGTTTACCAGAGTCCTCTGCTTTTCTGTCTGCCTGGAGTGTGTGGCGACCGGCTAGCTTGATAGCATTGTCAGTACTCCGTTGTTTAGCCATGTTTCCGTGAAGATCATGTCATTACAGTCCATAAGTCTCTTGCTGTGGATGATGTGAAGTCGTAACTCGTCCATTTTGTTCACCAAAGACTGCACATTAGCGAGGAAAATGCTGCGTGACGGGAGACGGTGCGGTGTTAGCTTTAGCTTAGCTGTTATACCTCCGCGCTTCCCCCGCCTTTGTTTACGGTCTTGACGCTGCCTGCGAGCACTTCCGCCCGGCCGCGTAGAGTGCGTAGCCTCAGATATTTTGGCGATCTCAGGGATAAGTCGAAGATTGGTGATTAGATTGTCAGGGAGGTGTAGTCCAGTATCTAAAAGTTCCTGTCGGGTGTAGGATGTTAAGACGAAGCTGTTCCGTACGAACAGACCCGAAATGAACAGGAAAATTACTGCAAAATTGCAAATCTGAGAGAGACGCTGGGCCTCGCGATGCACTTGCGCCGCCATCTTGGTTTCAGTGCATTCAAATAAATGCATATGTTTCACCGTTAAAGGGATGTTAATAAATTAAGAGTGCACATAAAAATTTTATTGTGTCACTTTTAAATCATGCAAAACAAATACAAAAGCGAAGTTGGAAAAGGTTCTCCTCAAAAGTTCATTGTTGTGCAGGAGCGCAGTGAGCCCTTATTAAGATTAACGCATCCTGTTCTCCCAAACAGATGTGGTCTCTCGGGATCCTGTCCTGGTGCTCAGAGGAGATCCTCACCCTGCTGCTCCTTCCCACCTGCCTCTCCCGGAGAGTCAGACCGCTGCTGCTTTGAACTTTTCCCGTATGGCTCCGGCTCCTTCATCCGAATGGGCACAGAGGCGATTCTTCTTTGTGGCTGTGTCCTGGGCCCGCCGCCTGCAGCAACGGCCATACTGACCGTCGCTGCTGCCATCCGGATCACAGCCACGGGGGGGATCTGCTTGTGCTTCCTTACCAGCAAGTTCCTGAAGGTCCATGTGGCGCCTTTGATGGCGGCTAGAGTGAGCCATTGTTTTGCAAAGTCCTTTGGTGTTTGTTGACTTTGGCTCACTCCATACAATACCAGCTGTGCTGTGAGGACCTCCCTTGCTGGTAAGCACGGGAATTGCAAGGAGCCGGCCAGTGCCCACTGTTCTACAGCAGCACTGCACTCCCAGAGCAGGTGCCTCACCGACTCAGGCGCGCCACAACCAGGACGGGGGCAGGTTGGGGACATCGACATGCCCCAGGAGTGCATCACGGACCTGACTGGGAGGATCTCATGAGCCACCATCCATGACAGGTCCCGGAATCTGTTTGGAAGAACAGGATGGTTCACATTTTGCCAAACTGTGGCGGGCTCGCCGAGTGCAAGCCCACGCACTGGGCTCACTGGTTCTCGCTCCTGCACAACAGAGATGACAGATCGTATGTTAGTTAAAATATGCAGCTCCTGTTTATCAAGATTAAAATGTTTTAAAAACTTCTGATTAAAATGATACGAATGTGGCAGATAAAAGGACACTTGAACTTTAACATCAGGTTTTAGAATCTTTAGTTTCCTGAGATATGACCCCATCCAGAACCGGGTCATTGCTGCTGTCTTTGGGTTTCTGGATGGGGCCGTGGCAGCTGCGAGTCCAAGTGTGGTGTATCTTGCTCCCAAAAATAAAAACAAGTCCAGAACTCTTTTTCCTCCTTTCCCCTTCGTCTTTTTCATTGTTTCCCTCCTCAGGCGCTCCCACTTTGACTCCCACAGGAAATAAAAGATGGCTCGTTCCAGGTCTAAAATCACAGCTTTGATGATTAAAACCTTTCCTTCCATCGTCATTTTCCTTAGTCTCCAGTACCCCAGTCCTTGTTTTACTTTCCCTATCTTGTCCTGCCAATTTGTTTCCCCTCCACCCTCCTTATTAAATTTAATCCCAAGTATTTTTAAGTCAGTCTGGGTCACAGTTAGGGGGAGTCCTGTCTATTCAGTCACTGTCCATGGTCTGTAAAATTGGGCTTGGGTCTTTTCTCTGTTTAATTTTGACCCAGAGAATCCCTCCTCTCTGGGATGCATGACTTTAAAACAGTCCAGTAGTTTAAAATCTCTACCCTGTTACTTGATACATTGTCATACATTTTTTGATTATAATAACAAACATTAGATAAATGTTTGTTGAACTGTATGCAAAGTTTAGAGGACAAGTAGAAAATATACGAAAAGCCTTTTTTTTTATTAAGGAAAACGGCTTTGTCCATATTAGGGTTGTGACAGTTTGATTGACAGCTCTGCGCGCCGCATCTGTCTGTCATCTGTCTGTCTGTCAGGTCAGGAGCTATGTACTCAACACTAGCTTAATTCGGCTTCATCCCGTTCCCGACCTTGAACCGTCAACTTTCTTCGTCTTTTTTTCTTCGTTTGGAGTGTTTGTTTAGCAAATATCTAACAACGAATATGTCTTGCTGTGCGGTTAATTGTAGTAACAGACCATCCAAGAAGTCGATTCTGCAGTTTTTTTGGTGAGTGATATAGTAGTGTTATATATTTATTGAATACTCATCGGCAGGTGTCTGTCTATTTTTGCAGGGCTAGCTTGTTTAACGTTAGCTCGTAAACCAGCCGACTAACTGTACAATTGGCCTCAGTGTAGCCCATTATTTACGGTCAATGGTTTAGCCGATCTCCCATTCATGCCAAAGATGCTAATGCTAACATATCTAGCCAGCACTATTTAATTGGGGAAAAAAGTAATTCCGAAGAGTTAGAAATTTTAGTTGTTAAGATGTTGAAAATAATGACTTTGTGTGATGTTAGAAGCTAAAGGTTCACCTCGGTGGTTAACCACAGACTTTAAATATGATTATCCGACGTTATGATGAATCCTATACTCAACATAAATGTCGAAATTTAAAAATAAACTTTGTATATTAATTCTGCGTTAGTACTTTCCAATAATAATTTAATATGTCATTGTTATTTTTGAGATAAAGTTTAACATTAACCAAGCGCAACTGAACCAACTAGGTAACATTGTTGACGTTCATGTCAACGGCCCACAAACTCAAAGTTATATTTTCTATCATGATTTTTCTAACATAAACATGCTGTTTACAACTCGACGGATAGAGATCTATAAGCTGTGCCAAGTGTGCCATTACGCACAGAGGTGGAGAGACTTGATACTTAGCGCACAGAGGTAGAGAGATATGAAACATAAACTTCAATCAATAATCAGTTCTAATGTTAATCCGTTTAGCACAGAATATTGGGATTTACGCCCATGTTGTCCAAACGGCTCCAACACGCAATAAGTGCGCTGGGGACCAGAGGCTCTGAATATTTTTTATGTATTCCATGACTTTTTTGTCTCCTCTTGCTGCGACTGAACAGCACTTTCGGTGCTCCTACAAATGTAGCATTCTCAATCGATATGGATGCTCTTACAAAGAATATAGCAGTAGTAATATATATATAAATAACATACAGAATGAAAATAAGATATACAGTAAAGCAATATGTACAATAAATAGTTTTAAAAACACAGCCATGTTGATGTATGTGAATAAGATAGACTGACATATGTGTCAACACATTTTGCCTGTAAATAGTTTTCCTCTAGGTGATTCAGATAGGCTGGACCAGTGGATGCTCAACCTGAGAAGACAGAACTGGACTCCCAACAAGGCCTTTCGTCTGTGCAGTGAACACTTTGAAAGCTGTCACATCAGCACTGATTCCAGGGTATTGAGATATTTTAAATATTATTATTAACAAAGAAACTTATTGATTTAAACTGATGAAGTACTATCCACAATAAACTGCTTAATTGCACAGTGTAAGTGCAACACAGATGAATACAGTAAATGAACACAAAATGGATTTAATGGATAACTGCTATTTTCTGTCTAAATTCTTTTTTCCCTTTTCTTTTTACATTTTAATAGGGGAGGAAATGCCTAAAGAACACCGCTGTGCCTACCATTTTCCACTTCCCAGAGGAAAAAGTGCCAGGAGGAAAATGCTTGGTGGTAAGTGCAAATGAGGTAAGTGACAATGGCATGGTTGTTTTGAGTAGTGGTGAGGAGGTTTCAGATGTAGGTGATGGTAGCAGTGCCGTAAATCTCATTGCTGATCACAGCAATTTCATGATGGAAGACACACCCCAACAAGCCTTTGTTGCTCAAGATGTCATTCATGATGACATTACACTGACAGCAAATGCAGGGGAAGATGTTGGTCTAGGTAGCAGCAATCAACCCATACATCAGAGTAAAAATTGGACAGCATTAGCTCACTGTTACATTAGGCCAAAACAGCTAAGTTTTGATCTAATGGCCATATCTCAGGGTGATCACTGTTACGGTGTTTCTCATTCTCCAAGAACACTGATGAGGAAGGCTTCTGCTACAGAGGTAAAGCTATGTGCAGCTCGAAAAAAATCTGAGGTTGAAAGTCCAGCACACAAGAAGATTGAAGGCAAAAGTTTCTTCAATGAAAGGTTTAGTCAAAGTGCTTCAGAAGAAAGTCTGAATTTCATCTGTGCATCTCTTCTTTCTGATCTCGAAGATGTTCCAAGAGAGATCTTTCAAAGACTAAAAAAGAAGTCTGTGTTTTCAGAGAATCTGAAACAATTCGCCACAACGCTGCACTTCTACGCTCCGAAAGCCTATGACTATGTCAGAGAGAAATTCTGGATTTACTGTTGCTTCTTTCACAGCTTTAAAAAGTCATGTTGCTGATCAGAAAGGATTAGGTAAGGACACAGTTTGCTCATTGATGATGGATGAAATGTACATTCATAAGCAGACTGAGTTTGGGGGGGACCAAATTCACGGCTATGTTGACATCGGAGCTTGTGATACTGAAAACGTAATTGCAACACAAGCATTGGTCCTCATGGTAGTTGCAGTTAATGGGTCTTGGAAGATTCCCATTGCTTACTTCCTCATCAACAGCATGACCGGACAAGAGAGAACAAACATTGTCAGAGAGAGCCTAGTTAGGCTTCATGAAATCGGTGTTAGGGTTGTCTCATTGATATGTGGTGGACCATCTCAAAACTTTGCAATGGTCAAAGAGCTTGGTGCCAAGTTGGACCTCAAGGACATGAAACCTGCCGTTTAGAAAGTGCACATGTTGTCACAAGTGAGCAAAAATCTTGAATGTACAGAGCTGGAATTAAAACAATAATTGAACTCAGAGCCTGCATGTACCTTAGTTCTTAGTTGGCCTTAGCTCTTAGTGAAAAGACTTTCTTTATTTTTTCTCAGAAAAACCCATCGATTACATAGATCATTATCAGTTGGAGTCTGCATGAACGGGGCCCAACTTTTCCACTAAAAATCTGCTGGGATGCTACTCCAAGACATAATGAAAATATAATTCTCAAAACGGTACATAGGGCCTTTAAAGAGAAACCTCACCTCACCACTACTTAAAGCCAATGTCAGATAAAAACTAAACACATGAATGACTGATCAATGTCTTTTAGAGTCTGCATGAACAGGGCCTAAGATGATGTTGATCTGTTAATCATTTTCAGTGTCAGATTCGTTGTAGTTATTATGCACATAAGTTATGGAATTGTTTGTCCAATTAAAAGTTTACTTAAAATTTAAAATGTCTACAAAAAAATACATATTATAGAATTGACCTGAAAACAAAGATGTTCAAATGTACCGTATGTTAATTTTTCTGATTTGTATTATAGAGTTCACCAACACATTTTTGGATCTCCAGGTTTGATAAAAATGTTATATGTAAATATTTAAGTTAAGTATTTTGAATTGATTGTTAATTTTGCTGTGGGTTTTTGGAAAATGTTATTGTTACATAGTTGTTATAAGGTAGATAAACATACTTCCTGATTTATTTTGTGGTTCATTTTGTCCCCATTGCTCACCCTCAGGTTCAGTAATTGTACATAACTTTTGCATTGTTGTTGTATTTTTGCTTTTCATTTTCACATGTCCTGTGCTGTATAGTGTCTTGTGCGTTTGTCCCGTGTTATATGTTCCTACTCTCGGCCTGCACCTTGTCGTGGTTAGTGGGCTTTCAACCAAGACAGGCCATACTGCATGTTTAAATCCAGAGTTTTAACCTCTCATTTTCTCTCTCATGTAGGATGTAGGACACCAGGGAGTTGTGTTTAAACAACCTCGCAGGTGTGACAAGCAAGGCATGGTTCAAAGGTTGAAAAACTATGATTTTAAAAATTATTATGTTTTTAATGTTAGCTTTGTTGTTGTGAATTCCATGTTATATATTTTGTTTTGCCAATTAGTCTAATAACTTAGGAATGTCCCAGAAGATATGAGTGGAGTTGTCATGATTCACATCATGGCAGCCCTCCCTTCCTAAGCCTAAAACTTAAAGCCACTGAGGGGCTACATAGACGGGCTAATCTAGCCTATTAATTGACACGCTTGCCGCTTCGCCTTGTCTCTCCCCTGTCTGTGTGAGGGTGGTGGGCGGGGTTCATGTTCCCAGGCGGTGCCAGGTGCAGCTCGTTGGTCATCAGGATCTCTACTACAAAGACTTCCCTCTGCTTCAGCTCGCCTCCAGATTGTTTCACCAGCTCGCGTGGTATCGTACTCTCTTGGCTTCTCTGTGATTACTAGTTCCTAGTAATAGATTACTAGCCTCCATACATGGGGCGTGCGCACTAACCACTGGTCCACCAGCGCCCCTGGACTTCTTTTTTCAGTTAAAGCGCTGCTTTCAGCGCCTTTTGAGCGCTTGTGCGCGAGTGTTCTGTAACCGTAACAACAAGATCTAGCCTACGGTGCCACCGTGCCGGAGCCGACCGGAACACAACGCATCAATTTAGCACAGAAAAGAACAAATGGGACGTCAGACACCAATACAACATTAAAACATCCAGTTTATTTTCAGAATAACACTCTCCGTTTTGACGGTTCAGAAAAACGATCATTTGTGTGTTTGTGTTTATAAGATTTGTATTGAGTTTAATACCACGTACATCGTATTATCTTGTCCCGTTTTGTCCTTTGTGTCACTATTTGTTTTGTTATTTCATGAATAAAAGGTAAAAAATGTTTTTTTTTAAATAAGAAACTGTGTAAAACAATGTGTATATAAATCTGCAAGACTACAAAGTGTCATTATATAATTTCATGAAAGGCGGCAAGTCAGATTGCCATTTGATTTAGCAAACCTACAAATGTTCTCGGAAAACATTAAGTGAGGGCGGGTTTTGTAGCTAATATGGATATTTCCGTTTCCTGGAACTTGATAGTTAAACCTCACCGCTAAGGGATTTCAAAGAAATATCCAATACACATAAATGATAGCAGCAGTTATGGATAACATTAAACTTAAACAACAAATTCCTAAGAACTTTTAGACATATTAATTAGAAAAAACATTATTGTTTTCCTTCATTATTCACTTATTAATAAAAAAAAGTGCCTGTAAGTAGGTCAGTTATTAAGTAAGCAAGTTATCAAGTTAGTAGGGGGTGTATCCTGGAGCATAAACACCACAATCTTGTTTACTTACAGCTTTACCTGTGTACAATAATGACGTCATTTTCCATTAACAGAAGTCAAAAGACATGGGAGCTTCTGAGGCCCAATCAACATCCCACATGAGAGGACGTCATAGGAAGGAGACACAAGGAAAGACTCCTCAAAGTGCTGCTCAATCACAGGTGATGTTTTGTAAAACCACATTTTACATTTGTAAAAAATGTTAAATCTTCTAAAATGATCATTATTGTACTGAAATTCTGACTGCACAATAAAGTTAGAATTTCACAAAACTAATACTTTCATTTAGAAAGAAAAATTTACATGGAAAAAACACATAATGACATTAGCACCAAAGTATTGAATAAAATAAAAGGAATACTTGGTAACAGACATGACAACCTCAGAAAGATAGATAACATACATTTTTTAATGAGTAGTATTTTAAAATCTTGTTCTGTCAAGTATTTTCTTACAAATATATATCCTCAAAATAATGTATTCTTCTGTTAAACCTCAGATAACTGCATTGTAGGGAAAACCAGAAACAGAAGTGGTGGTTTCAGTGGTCCCTTCTCAAGTGAAAGGAAACAACTTCGTAATCCACCAGTGAGCTGCTTACACTTGAACCTCACACCTGGCTCACAGGCGAGGTATGTATTCTTAAAAATACACCTGCATCATTTTAAAAAGCATATGAAAAATGGATGTAAAAATGTCATACACATGTGATACTGCTTTCATGTGACAATCCTGAAACGTGTAAATTAGGGTTTATAGTACAATACATACATTTTCATATTTTAAGCTTGAGGAAGCCAATCATGAAAACTTTCTGATGGTGGTGATGGCATCCACTCCCACTCCCTCATAATAATAAACATGGGAATTTAATGACTAACAATGATTAGCCCAAGTTCAGATTTTCTCACAATATGTCTTGACACAGTAATCCGTCATGTCATTGTGTAAATAATGTGCATTTTCTGATACACTGTCATTGTGTAAATAATGTGCAATTTCTGATACACTGTCTGTCTGCCTTTGATTGTTTTCCTCAGGTCATCCTCTGCCTCAAAGTGAATGCGTTACATTTGGGAAGTTCTATCTATATTATGAGTTACTTCATGACAGGTATTGTCCTCTTTGGGGATAGAGTAAGACTGAGGAGGCATAGTTTGTCAAAGGTAACAGTTTTTATTTAATTTTTTACAGTAATGTCTGTGGTGAACAGTGTTTACCATTTTTTTAACAGCATTCATTTATATTATGATATCATTTGGTGAAGTTAATTTTTGATTATTTGCAGATCAACTTTGACAACTTCAAAGCAATAATAACGTTTGTGATGTTACGTTGTATGTTGTCTTGTCCCCCTCTGCTGGTTGTAATGTGTAACTGTTTGTATCCTGTCGGCTTTTGTTTTTCCCTAGGGTGTGTATGGTTGGGGTTGATTAAGGAAGGTGCAAATAAGAAGGCAGGAACTGCCCGGCTCTCATGTCTCTCTCTCCTTGGCTCCTGAGAGTCACGACAGAATGTCTATTCCCTATCAATGTTGCCTGAGTAACCTGGTAGAGTGTTTATCCCATTATCGTGGCTTTTGTTCATTGTGTTAAGGGATCCTGTGGCTTTGGTGGTAGAGGGTGAGTGCCCAGTCCGACGGCCCTGTGTGGGCTGGCTTGGGTGGCTGACCTTTCTTTTTGGTTTTGTTTTGTACCCCAGGTTTTCAGCTTGTAGTTTTGTTGTTTTGTTGTTTGATTGTAAAAAATAAACCTTTTCTTTAAAATGATTTAATTTCTGATTGATTTATGTTCGACTCCCGGTAAAAAACGAGTCATTAATTTAGGGGTCGTAACAGTGAACATTGGAAATGTACACTGGAAGTTTGTAGTTGGTAATTACAGCACTCATATTTATTTAAAGTTATATAGATTTTTTTGTTTTTCTTAATATATTGAATATTCTTTTGGAATAACACTGAATTTAATTCTTCTGATTTAAGTATATCAATGCAGAAACCAGCAAAGTGTACTTGGTAGATCCATCACAGGACTCTGCAGAGCAGGCTGACTCAGACCTGGCAGCAAAAAGATTCCGGTAATTATGCAATGTCAAGGCTGTAAGGGAAGAGTATTAAGAGGGAAGTTACATAGTTACATGTGAAGTGGAGATGAATATCAATTACTAACAAGTAGATGAATAGAGTTATGTGTTTATATGTGTACTACAGACCTTTTTTATATTGTGCACATATTTAAAGTGGACGTACGTATAGAAAACATATAATATATCATCCTCACACAGTGAGTTCTTTAAAATGAGGAGGACCTGCCACAACAAGAGCGACTGGGTGGATGTGAAATTCAGAGGAGGAGTTATGCAACAGCCAGTTCAGCAGGACGGAAACAGTTGTGGGGTTATAGTTATCATGGTACCCTTTGTTAATTACTTATTGAAATACGTGCTTTGAAAAAAATACATAGATGAATTCATATTTTTTCAGATTTGTGATTTGTGTGCATGAGTTATTTTCAGTCTGGAAATTACTTTTATCCAATTAAAAATAAAATAAACGTAAAACATTTATCCAATTGACTTTACCCATTTTCTGTTACTAGATGGCAAAGGCAGTCATGGAGGCATTTCCAGAACTCCCCAACAAAAGACATGGCACTTGAACACAGAGCCATGGCTGAAACAATGCTTGAAGCATCGGGTGTGTGACAGCTTCTCTTAATATTTTATTATGTTGTGATATTGCACTACTTGAGATTAAAAATGAAAATGTCTATATTAGTGTTTAACACAGAAAGCAACTGTGCCAAAACACCCACTCCAGGACCTTCCATCACAGACTGGGTAAGGCCATCTTATGTTTTATTTGTTGTTTTTTGATGGATACACATGTTTGTTTATGTAGTTTGTGACTTTCTATGTTTTTGCAGATTATCAACAACTATAACTGACAAATGGAAATATGACCAAAACAATAGACATGTACGATTTGTGTTGAAAGAATAGAACGTTTAAACCATAGATAAACTTTCTGTCGAAGTAAAATGCATTTTTTAATTTTCTTTTTTGTAAGTAAAGGTTAACCACTTGTACTTTTACAGATTCAGTGTGACAGCTGTTCAAGATGGTTCCACGCAGAGTGCCATCAGATGGACAGCGCAAAATTTCAAGACGTAAACACTGCGGAGTGGGATTGCAATTTGTGCAAAGAAAAGAATCCATACAGGAGAGACAATTAGCATAACCATTTAGCCACCAATAAATGGCCCATTTGTTCCCCATGGTGGCTGTTATATATATATATATATATATATATATATATATATATGTTTTTTGCTTGGTTTTTGGTGTTTCTTTTGTGATGTGTCATTTATCAGGTTTTATTTTTATTATTTTGTATTCAAAATTTGAGCAGAATTTACCTTTATTTTTTCTCCAAAACTATACAGTAAAATCTGCTGAAAATTCTCAGGATGACAGCCAGGGACATGAGGAACAAGAATCCATTGAAAGATCTTTGTCACCTGTCATAGATTTTTCAAAATAAAATATTGCTTAAATGGTACCCTTAAATTCTTTCAAAGATATTTTCTGTCAATTTGTAAATCAAAACAACACTTGGCGTTCTGCATGTACATGTCTTGTAAAAAAGTTAGAATAGGTTGACTTTTTCAAATAGTTCTAAGATGATGATAATAACAAGACTGTCCAAGCTGTGTTGTTTGCTGCTCAAAATTTAATTCACTGTCAAACGACAGATTTTTTTCAGCAGCAACCCTGGTTAAAATAAAAGAACCAGCAGATGGCAGTATTTCCTTAGTCATGAGTCGTGGTCCTGTTAAAATGATCTCAGTATTCTTTGAATTTAATTGCAAAAAGTTACTTTACTTACTTCAGCTGTTAATCTCAGAAAAGCAGTTGTTCACAGAACTCAGGACACCTTGACAGAAAAGATATTTGGATGATTTTTTTGCCACACTATAGTTATTCAGTAAGTGGTGTTTTGATTTAAAGAATTGACAGAAAAGATTTTTGGAGTAATTTTAAGTAACACTCACAGTGAAAAACTGTTTTTCATCACAATTTGACTTCATGGGTGTTTTTACGTCAACATCGTGATGTAGAAATAAACTGAGCCATTTTACCTAAAATTCATAAACACGTAAAAGAAATGCATGAAATAAAAAAAACTTATTATCTTCCAATCAAAAATTGTGATTTATCTTCCAATCAAAAATTGTGATGTACAAGATAAAATGTCCTTGTGACATAACTAATGTAGGTCAAACAACACACTCCTAAAGACTGCATCATAGGCGGTTCTAGACCACTTTTACTGAGGGGGCCAAACTGGGGCCAAAGACGATCGCTTTTAAAAAATATACATATAATGCCAATATACCTCACATTATTAAATACCACAACATAAAATACCATGATTTATATTTGTTTCAGTAACAGTAGTTCTTCTCTTTCTGTTTCTGTAGCATTGTTAAAGATCTCTGTGTCCAACTTATTGACCATATATGGTGTTATTCATGCCTTTGTTGGACACGCCCCTCCTCATCAGTGCTCATTGGTCTAATATACTACCAGCCCACCTTGGCAGATATACAGTATATCAGGATGCATATGATTGGTTATATTTATGTTTTTGTAATTTTTTAAAACTTTTGTACCTACTCTATTTAAATGTTGTTGCAGTGTGTTTCTTGATTGCCCTGATGAAGGCTACAAGCTGAAACGAGTCGTTCTAATAAGGTTAATGAAGATAAAGTTAATAAGGTTGATCTTCATGCTACAAATGTTGCTGGAGCTTTTTCACCTGTTCAAGCCTTGTTAGTTACTGAAGTTGTGCCAGAAACCCCTATCCTGCTTCTAGAGGGTCCACCGTTGTAAGCTCTTCTTCTCCTTGAGGAATGACAGTTGCTTCTGCTTTCTCTCTTTGTCATGCCCTCCTCTGAAGGCTTCATTTGGAAGGCATCAGGATCATTTGATGGCCCCTCCTGCCACGGTTCTCAGCTATCCTGCCCGTTGTATTGATTGCTGTTGGAACGACTTTTAACAGTATTTTTTCATTAAAACAACACTTTGAGTGAAAAAATGTAGTCAAAACAATCCCATGTCCCATTTCCCTATTGGGGTCTTTGTGACTCCTGGTTCCCCATCCTAGGCATCTAGGACTAACTAACTGACATTAGGGAAAGAACAAAGGTTGTATTTCTGATTTGTAGTTATGATCATCAATTTTTACAGGTAATTGTTCGGTACAATTAGGTACTATTGGTTACCTGTCAGAGTCCTTACTGTGTTCCTGTTGGTGTGGGTCCTGCTAGGCCCTATGCCTCATCAGAGGTCCTGCTAGAGGCCCTGCTAGAGGCCCTTCTAGAGGCCCTATGCCTCATCAGAGGTCCTGCCGGATCCTGTGTCCTCGTTAGAAGCCCTGCACACCTACACCTGCCTCTTTTTTCAGTCAGTCACTAAACTGAAACCTCCTGTCTACCCCAGAATTGATCTGCCTGTCTGGAGGCCGACCAATTCAATTTTTTCAATTCAATTTATTTTGTATAGCGTCAACTCATAACTCATGTTCTGGCAGGCCGTCAACCAACGATCTTGAGGAGCCTAAGAGAGCTCAAAAGCTCTCAGGAAAGTAGGTGGTTAGTGACTGAGATTTACAGATAGAAACATGCAGTAATATGATGTACTGTATATGCAGAGAGAGAGAGAGAGGAGCTCAAGGTGCCAGTTTCCCCGGTAGTCTAAGCCTATAGCAGCATAACTAAGAGCTGGTCTACACCAGCACTAACTATAAGATTTATCAAAAAGGAAAGTTTTAAGTCTATTCTTAAAAATACAGACTGTGTCTGCCTCCCGGACCCCGGCTGGAAGGCGGTTCCAGAGGAGAGGAGCCCGATAACTGAAGGCTTTACCCCCCATAGTACACTTGGAGACTGTAGGTACCACCAGCAGGCCTGCACTCCGGGACCGCAACGCTCTCGAGGGACAGTACGGCACTAGTAGCTCCTTCAGGTAGGATGGTGCCTGGCCATTTAGCTCTTTGTAGGTGAGAAGAAGGATCTTGAATTCTATTCTAGACTGTATAGGGAGCCAGTGCAGAGAAGCCAGGACAGGAGTGATGTGGTCCCATTTCCTGGTTCTGGTCAGTACACGAGCTGCAGTGTTCTGGACCAGTTGAAGAGTCTTTAGAGACTTGCCAGAGCACCCTGACAAAAGAGAGTTACAATAATCCAGTCTGGAGGTAACAAATGCATGAACTAGTTTTTCTGCATCATTTTGCGACAGGATATTCCTGATCTTGGATAAATTACGGAGGCGAAAATAGGCTGTTCTTGAAACTTGTCTGATGTGAGAGCTAAAAGACATATCTTGATCAAAAGGAACTCCTAGATTCCTAACAGTGGTGCTAGATGTCAGTCTGATGTCACTAAGGACAGTCAAATCACTAGAAAAAGTCTCTCTGAGGTTCTTAGGGCCTAGCACAATAACTTCAGTCTTGTCTGAGTTAAGTAGCAAAAGATTTCTGGTCATCCAGGTCCTAACGTCCTTAAGGCACGTTTCTAGCTGACATAACTGACTGGTGCCATCGGGCTTCATTGATACATAAAGCTGAGTATCATCTGCATAACAATGAAACTGTATGGAGTGTTTCCTCATAATATTTCCCAGAGGAAGCATATATAATGTAAAGAGAATTGGTCCAAGCACTGAACCTTGTCGGACTCTATGGCAAACTTTAGTGTGCATAGAGGACTCATTCTTAACATGTACAAACTGAGATCGGTCTGATAAGTAGGATTCAAACCAACTTAAAGCAGTCCCTGTAATTCCAAGCAAATGCTTCAGTCTGTACAACAGGATCCGATGGTCAATGGTGTCAAAAGCAGCACTAAGATCTAACAGACACCTGAACTTTGCTGCTCCCTGGGCTCTAGCCCTGATGCTGGACTTGAACTGGAAAAAGTAAGCTTTTGTGTTTTTGCCTTCTGGTCTTTTTGTCTGATACACTATTGTTGTGTAGTCTGCACTTGGATCCTCTTCTTTGTTTTTTGCTACCTGTGACAAGACCATGAGTCCTGTTATGGCTTTGGGGCCTATATGTGTGTGAAGGCTCACAATAACAGTGAAAAGTTGAATTTCCCTTGGGATTAATTAAGTAGGCCTATATTCAATTAAAAAAGGATCTGTCTGTCTTTGAAAACGCTTTTTGTCTTAGTCTGTACCAATAATTAAGGATCATGCACTAAAATTCAAAATTTTCAGGGAGAGAATACCTGAACTGTGAGAGAAGGCCTGATCAGAAGAGGTACAGTGCCCCAGTACAGTGTGGTACATTTGTTGTGGCTGACAGCTGATCTGCTAATAGGCTTAACTGTAGGTCCTAGGGTGCCTGGCTAAAGCAGTTGGTATGCTCTGCTATACTCTCTGCAGCTCTCTCTGAATTACTTTATAGCAGGTTTTAAACCAGTTCAATGGTCATTGGTCTAAGCAAATGCAGACTGTAGGTTTCAGGGTTCTGTTGAGAAAGTTGTTCCATCATTAACTCTTTGGGCAGCTCCTACTTAGTCCTTAGACCACATTTTTTCTGACCATTCTTTGCTCAGATTACTGTACTCCATCAATTTTCTATACCGTGTTTTCCCGTTCGGGGTCGCAGGGGGGCTGAAGCCTATCCCAGCTGCCATTGGGCGAGAGGCAGGGTTACACACTGGACTGTTCACCAGCCAATCACAGAGCAGACATAGAGAGACAGACAACCAATCACACACACATATTTCAATAGTCTCTAGCGTTCTGAAGTAATCTGTGTAAACCAAGTGTTTTATGATCCTTAGATCTGAAGCATCAGACAACCTGTTCAAATGTCAATCTACCATCAGTAGCTATTACACCTTTCTAAGTACAGCAGAGATGAACACGGTTTAAAAAACCAAATAGGTCTGATTAGTTATCTGTCCTCATGGGCACACACTGTACGGGGTTGGGGTTAAAAACGATTTGAATTGACATTGATGTAATGCACTTTAACTGAGGTTATTGAATGATTTTGTGGCTGAAGAAATGCATTAATGTGAACTATATTTGCTTTCTTTGTTCAGAAACGAGCAACTACTGTAGTCTTTAGTGTAGACATGGGTCTTTAGTGTCTAAACATTTACCATTCAACACTTTCTGCTTTTGTATATAGTATGTCTTTGTGAAGTTGGTCAGGCTTGTCTAAGTCAAACAGTAAGCTTGACAGCTGAATTTAAAGGTGCATGTGTGTTCAGAGAAAAGAGTTTACCTGCACCACTGCCAGAACACTAAAGTGAATAGTTTAACGCATTGATATTGAAACAGAAGTGTAATATCCGTCCTATACTGTTAACATGGGGATTTACTACAATCCTCTATTAAAATAAAGATAAAGCTAAAGATAAACTTTATTGATCCCCCGTGGGGGAAATTTGTGCATTACAGCAGCTCCAGAAAACAGGGGACGGGAATATACTTATAAAAAATAAAAATAGAAGTTAAGAAACAGATCAAACATATTTACATCATTTAAATAAAAAAATACAATAATGTAAATGTAAAATTACACAATACAATAGAATAATGTAAAAAATACAATAATGTAAATGTAAAATTACACAGTAACTTGTTATGAATGAATGCTGTTCTATTATTTCTGTAAGAACAGCTGCTTTCCAATACTGTATATGTGGTTTCTATGGTCTATGATGAAAAAGTCAACAGTAGCCTTATTAAATCGAATCTTTCCTAGATGAAGAGAAGAATCCCATAGGTCAGTCAACAGGGTCACCATGGTTACACAGATTTACATGGCTCCTTAAAGTTAGCTGCCACAAACAGAAAGACAATTATGAACCTTCAAATTTGAAGCGTAGTGCTATTGTTTGTAGGGCTGAACTTCCTCCTTCCTTGTGTGATAGATCAGTTGCACCTGCGGGGCAGGAGGGGGTTGGTGTGTGTTGGCAGACTGAACAGGAGAAAAGGGAGTGAGGGGCACAGAGAACAATGGTAAGGCCTTGTGACGAGACAGCCTGTCTGTAGGGCCGCAGACTGCACGGCCCCATAAGGAACCTCCAGCGCCACACAGGAAAGGGATTTCTCTGGAGCTGCTACACACACACACACACACACACACACACACACACACACACACACACACACACACACACACACACACACACACACACACACACACACACACACACACACACACACACACACACACACACACACACAATTAAACAGTACACTCTGATACAGAGAAATGAGAACAATAGAGGCCCCCATCCTGACCCAGCCCTGGACATGACTCTGCTGTAACTCCAGGGACCCATCTCACACAAACTCAAACTCAATGAACAGACTGTCAAGGAAACAGAGTAACAAAGGCAGAGGCCACTAAAGATCACAACATTTAGATGTCTGTCTAGACAAAAAGCACAACTGATGCAGTTAGTTTGTATTCATACAAGATAAGGACAGTTTCTATCATTAAGTGATCATTTAATCATCTGGGAAATGTAACATCACTGTCAGAAACCATTTTTTTTGTATTTCATTTATTTATTTAAAATAGGGGCAGTGCACATTAATGAACATAAACATGTAAATATACCAGATTATAGCCATAGGCTCATTTCCATCTGTAGTCCCTCGGCAGGTTGGGTAGACACAGTTACATAAAACCACAATGACAAGCAGAACCAATACAACAAGTAATGACAAAACAACAACATATACTGTTCATTACTAAACCAGTATATAGACTGGTTCAGAACGAACCAGTGTAAAGTGACTATCAGTGTTAAAAGTCCTTAAAGTGCTTCTAAGGGAGGTCAAGTGTCACAGTGCTGGAGTTTTGCACATCATTAACAGGTACTGTTGTTAATTGCACATTTGCCCTGGGGTCTATAACTTTAAAGTGCTGCTGTGATTGCACATGGCTCTATTGTACTCAGCTTGAATACACAGACATGTGAATACTATTGCACAGGGTAAGCATGTGTTTAGTGTTTATGTACGCAGTATTGGTAACAGTATTGGTACTGGGGTAAATTACATGTGTGTATGTAAAAGAGGATGGTTAGATATGGTCACACAACTGGTTTGTTCTGAGCCACAACTTCAGATGACCCTTAAAAGAGGCAAAGCTTGGACATTCCCTGACAGAGTGGTAGGCTGTTCCATAATGTGCTTCCTTTGAACGACAAAACCTCTCTCTCTCTCTCATGAATGCTGACTGATCATAAACCTGAGTACAGTACAGATCATTCTTAGCTCCTCATCATAGACCTTGGCTTGAACCGGTCTGCACTGGAATGAGTGTACTGCCACTCCCTGAGCTGATAATTCAAGCAGCTCTCCGTTCTCTTTCTTAACACATACTGCATTATGCAAGAAAAGATAAATATAAATAACCGTTCACTGAGCTGTGTTTTAATGACCTTTAAAATGCTCATTCAAATAATTATTTATTATTTTGATAGCTTCCAAGTAGACAAAGAGCCAGTAATCTACTGGCCTATAAAAACAAAACAACTTATGGTCAACTACAATCATGCATTCATGTTTTCTGCATGGATTGCTTTAAAGAAAAAGCTGCCTGTCGTATGCTACATGTGCAAAACATAAAAGGACACCTGAGAATAAAAGAAGCAAAATATCTGATTAAAACAAAGTTACATCATTTGTTTCAGTAAACAAATGTTTATATAAATATAATAGAATCCCAGGCAGCTGTTAGCTTAGCTTGGTGCAAAAATTGAGAAACACATTATGATTCAAAAGAAAAACCTCACATGGTTTATAAATTTTACTCTTTGTTAATTTAAGAATTCCATTATTGTAGCTTTTCCTTTGTCAGGCACAGTCAAGCCTTTGTTTTTCCCTCTGGATCAATAACATATCTATCTATCTATAACACAAAGTAAAAAGCTGTCTTTGTAGTTTGTACAGATGATTATCCCCCCCTGACTAATAGAGCTTCACACTGCACAGACAGGGAGTGCCTCGAGTCAGATGTCATCATGCACAACAACTCAGGAAACTGGTTTGAGCCGGCAGAGGGACTTCAACAGCAAGCAGATTAGCAGGCATACACTCGAGTGATCTGTGTGTGAAGCTAAGCCAACCGCTGATGAAACGCTGTAAAACATACCCCAGGGTTTGGACATGGCCTGTAAATGTAGTTTGAATAACAGAGGGGATATTTATTCTTTTGTAATAACATTAATAAAAAGCAGATTAATCAGTGGCTGAGAAACAGAGACACTGTTATCTTGAGAAAGAGATCATAACAGACTCCAGCACAAACAAGCTGAGAGGAGAAAGCATTTCACCCCCCACACCCCCCTCCCCACCCAAACTGGTTCATGCTGGTCTGATGCAGCATATACAGCCCTCTGAGGGGAGGTGAAGCTTAACCACATCCTCTCATGAGTCAATCTATTCCCTCAGAGCTCTTTGCATCAGAACCGACCATTTACACACAGACATGAAATAAAAGTGAACCTCATCATTGACTATGACTCGGTCCTCTTCACGGATTGTTGCATTGGATGTGATGTTTCCCATTTCTATGTTGATTTGGATTGTTTTAATCGAATGGGTTTCCCTATCTCCTCAGTCAGTGTGATGATATACATGAAGGCTGTCAGAATGCAAAAAAAGAAGAAAATTAATTCAACAATGGATCCAGATATTAATCAGAATATTCTGTAGTTTTTATAGCCCTAGTCCTTTAGGTCAAAGGGGTTTATGAACACATCATTACAGAACCAGAAAGAAGCCAAAGTCTGTAGAAATGAATCTGCCACTAGCGTATACAGAATGCACCACATATAATATTAGTGGGATGACAAATAAAAGGTATCAATGTCATAATAAGGAGAAACATTGTTAAACCATCGTATAGAAAAAATAATTTATTCAAATTGACAAACAAAGGAACACCTCTTGCAAATCATCGTTATAAAATTTTCACAACGATTTAGTGGCCACTAAAAGGAAGTTTTTAAATAAAACTGAGACAAGGCATGTGTGCAGGACAGGCATCCATGTAAAAAAAAACAAATCACCGGCATTAAGTCACATTTCGGAACTGCATGCGCCACGATCAATACAGTAGTAGCACCTATAAAAGGTTCACAGTCAGTCATGTCTCCACAGGAATGTGTCTTTATTCAAGGCTCAAGGAAGGCTGTTTGTGCCCGTTTTAGCTCCAGACCGGACTCTCCGCTCTCACCGGTCCGTGACGCGAGAGTCGCCGCATATCGCCATCCCCGCGGCCGGGTGCGCGTTCTCCTCCGCACCCGAAGCTTCCCTCCAGGCGACAGATGAACTGCACCTCTGCACTGTTTTCACCTTTGTGTCTCGGCAAACAAAGGCTGTGACATGTCAACGCATTTGAAGCAGGTGCCGCAGCATCCCCGCGATCTGGAGGAACTTGTCTTTTTTCCGCTGCTTCAGAGCCATCAGCGCGCGGGCCGTCTCCTCCGGGTCCTGCGTGTAAGAGAAGATGCTCCTCACTCTCTCCTCTGCCTTCATGTCGCCCGTTTTCTGGAACAGTCTCATCAGCGCGTCCTGGTTCACATTGTCGAAAATGTTGGCCACCGCCTTCTTGCGGTGCGCGGTGTCGAACTTGTTGCCGCGGACGAAGGGGCTGACGCGGCGACAGTCAGATGAAGAAAAGGTCGACATTTTATCTCTCTTCTGTGGAGGTTCAAAGCCCCAAAGAGCGGCCCTGCAACACGGATAGCTGAGATATCAAGTGGCCGCTGTTTCATTGGCGCGTCCCCGGATACTTTGAGCCAGACGCACGAGCTCGCTCATGCAGAGTATTTATAGTCAAAGTGGGAGGTTTGCTAAACCTGGACGCACTTTCAGCGTCATGCTTAAGCCCCGCCTCTTACGTATGAGAGTCTAGTGCAGCAGCTCTCCAACGAATGAATACTTCAAACACGGATATTAAATTAATTCCAATATGAGTTATAAGACAGCTACAAGCTACTCCAATAACTGGAAAAAGACAACCTCATTCTTTCTTAAGGGTTATTATCGTGATTATGTGATTATAGTGGACTACCTTCTTCATGAAAAAAGAACTATGATCAACTGCACAATTATTTGTCAAACAATGCCTGAGCTGAGATTTCATTATAAGAAGGTATTACTCATTCCCTAAATTGTTATAGGTCAAAATGAATTTTGAAAATGATCGAAACTTGATCAAAAACCCCCAAAAACAAAATTCAATCATTTTCTTTAACAGTATACTTAACCTGACTATCTATATACTTGTAAAAAGGAGGCACAAAGCTCACTCTGGATGCTGCCTCTGTTATATGCATTTTGAATCTGCATACTGTGTATATATTTCTATGTTTTGTTTCCTTTTCACCACTAGGTGTTTGCAATAAAAGTATTTTTAAAGAAAACCCCCAAAACAAAACAAATGCACATTTAAGAGGAATAAGTGTTTATGCACAATATGAAATGTGAACATTTGTTTTGGTCCACTCAGTCTCATTTTTGCCTTTTAGCCTGTCATATGTCTTATTTATTGAGTAAATCTCAGCAGCAACACATGTCTTTCATATCAGCTCCTGGGTGGTTTCAGTTAGATGATTGTTGTTCTTGGTTATTATCCATGTGTTTATGACCAAACAGTTCTAGGTACCGCAGGAAGGTTACACAACAAAGTAGGTAGCCAGACAATTACTTTACAACCTGGGGGTTTGTGATAGAGATGAACTGTGTTTCTTAAGTTAGTGATCTGAAATTAAAGTCCTGTGAAGCAGAAATATGCAGAAGAGTCGAAGACACAAGTAATATAAGAGTTTGTTTCCTTTATTCTTTATCCAACTTCAGCACAGTGAATTCATTGTGTGGATGTCTTTCATTGTGGTTGTTTGATTTCAACAAGACAAGTAAAAACCCCAAAAACATGTTTCCTGTTACTTTACGCTTAAATGTAAAGGTTTATCATTAGTGTTAGAAGTATTTAATGTTTGTTGATGTATTACGAAAAATGACTTCATTTGCACATACTGATAAATCCATGTTTCAGAGTTTGAACTGGAAGTTCTCAGGTTGTGGAGCGTTTGTTGTCCTAAAATGATCACACTGTGTTTTAGAAAAGCTCGAAGGGCTTTCTCTCTGTTCTCTTGACCCAGAGAGCAGATACCAGTGCTTACCTAACCCACACATGAGGTAAGTAGAGACACTGTTATCAGAGGCGTCTTTACACTTCTTTTCAGACTTTGACCTTTGACTTCACAGTCATAGGATTCGACTTGATGCTTGACATACATGAGAAGAAAAAAGAGACTCCTGCTGTTGAATGGAGCAGGTGGTGCAGCTGCAGCTCAGTGTTCAGTTGTATCTCAGTCTGTAGGTTGGGGGTTTAGATCCCCAGCTAATGCAGTCACCTGTTGAGATGTTATAGTAGGACACTTTATGGGCACTGTGATAGACAGTCAGTGTGTGAGTGGGTGACATGTAGCCAATTGGAAAACCACTTTGAGCGGGTAGGAAAGCGCTGTCCAAGTCCACTTAGTTGATTTAAAAAGACCCATGTCTTTTTTTGAATGTAGTATGAATCCCGTCAGACTTTGCTAAAATCTGTTGATTGCAGCAATCACTTGGCATGTGTGGTTAACAAAAGGCTGGTTATTTAAGACGTGCAGGTAAGGAAGCACATTTGGGATCAGTGTTTGTTGTGTAGGGGAGGACATATAAAATAACAGGTCATATAAATACACTTCACTTGTGAAGTTCAACACTAAAACAAAGAGGACCCCCAGGTTTATTCATTGACACACGGTGGGATGGTCTCTGAGGGGAATCTCTGGTTTTACACTCTCTTATTGAGAGTAATGCTCGTCACACACAGGCTGAGATATATGCCTATGTTTAAGAAGTCATTTTCATAGTTTGGTTTGTAAAATGTAACCTCCAAGGTAATCCCCCCTTAAAATAACAGTTTAACTGAGGATCTCTTATTCTACATTTTTGACACAATGATGTCCAGATTAAAAAACAACAACAACTGTTTGACTCATTTGAAAATAAGAATCCAGATGTTAGCTCTTTGAGTTATTTGATCAGATTGCTGATGAGACAGAAAAGACAACATCACTCTACAAGCTCTTTGTGCAACACCAGATGACGGAGAGGTCGGCCTCAGACAGACAACCGCTCAAAAGCAAACAATGAAACCAGACAGAGAAAAGGGAAGTCTATCAGCTGGTCATTTTGGAATCATTGAGAAGTGCTTACTGTGGATGTGAAACTAAGAGCTCAGCTGAGCTTCAGACTGGTTCAAACTGGTCTGCTGGTTAGAGAGCTCATGCCATGGATGAGCAAACTCCTCGTTCTGGTCTTGTGAATTCATATCCAGGGCATTTAATAGAGATATATCTTAATAAATACCTTAACTAAACCTTTTGAACTCAAAATGAAGCACAGAACAACATTGAAGAGGGGAGATGTAGTCAGGTCAAGAGATAAAGAAGGAAATAAAGAAATTAGGTCAACATTTGCTCCATTTCTACAGGATAAGGGAGGAACAAAGCAAACAGCCAGAAGATCAAAAACATAGACACATGACACACCTTATAACTTATCATTTAGTATTTGCCGACTTGTACATAGCTCTGTATATATTTATTTCTCTTTTACTGCACATAGTTCTGTTTACATCTGTTAGTCTGATCACTGTCAACTTATATCTACTCTTTTTATATTTTAAGTTAAGTTTAAGCTTTAAGTTGTATTTAAATTGACACTTTATATTTTAGGTTTAAAATATTTTGTCTACCTGCACTGTTGTTAATTTACTGCTCTGTGTGCCTTTGAATTGACCCCTGGGGACAAATAAAGTTTTTTGAATTGAATGTATAATTTATAGCAGAAAACAAAACAAAAAGGTTTGCAGAGACAGTCATAAATATTTACATTTATATTAAGCTCTATATGTATAATCAACTTATTAGTATTTCGTTTGTGTTAGCTTTAAACACTTCATTGTTTTCACCTACAATAAATACTACTTGCCAAATTTATGAAATATACAACTACATTGAGTTATAGCTTGCCATTTCTAATTAACTGATCAAATATGATGAATAAAAAAAAAAAAGGTCTAACTTAGGTAAATAGTTGATAGTGGTTTTTGTGGTTGCTTGCTTTTCCTGGTCAGGTTGGAGTTGTGCAAAGCTATATTATATCTCACTCATATCAGTGATATCAAACATCAGGTAGAACAACTCAACTATCTGAGGACAATTTGGTGAATCATAGCTTTAACACTAAGTCAATCAGCTGCTTAGTATAAATATGTGATATATGTCCAATATTAATATTAAGGACCTCTCAGGGAACTCTCTGGGCTCTGTAGTTTTTCACTCTGAACGAGTGATTCTGTCGAAAACTAGTTCAATCTTTAGTTGTTGATTTTTTTTTCAAACTTTGTGAAAGAAAACATCGAAATGGAGAGTTTTTACTTTTAAATAGAGTACTGAATTATTTTTGGTTTTGCAATCTGCTCTTAAGAAAAGTATCTTGTTCTGTTCGACCACTTCCCTCCAGTATTTGAAGTAAATATCCTGTAATGTGGAGCAATAATGTGTTACATCACAGCAGAGGTGGGGAACTTGGCCTGATAGGAAAGAGGAAAATCTTTACTAGAACAAACTGTAATGTCACATCTGGATCCATCTGCCCCGTAATGTGCATTATTCTATGTAGTTACTGTATATCTGTGCATTCTGCCTTTTTCACAGAGACACAACCCAGTTAGCAACACCTTTAGCATGCAGGAAAGCTGCTGGCCATCAGAGATGACATGAACAAAGAAAATCTAACTTCTTATACTTCTTTTGAGGAGAGGAAATAAGCATTATTAAGTGGAGGCATGTTGTGACTTATTTCAATAAAAGAACACATTTTCAGATTGGTTGAAGAAATGGATAAAGAGTGTCCTAATGAAAGCTGTCAGCTGCTCTCATGTGGGTGACTTGATGATGTGTGAGTGTCCTCTGTTGGCAGCTCAGGTCACATACAGCTGGGTTGTTTGGAACAGAAGAGACTGCCCCCTGGTGTTGATGTTGTGGAGTGCAAACCAGTGATAAAGACAAGATAGAACTTAAGACATGATAGTCAATGTGTGTAGGTGGTAAATTGATACTGACTGTCGATCTGAACTAAAGAGGAATTAGATTGGATCATGAAGAAGCAGCGTTTTCTTCTAAAATGAGATGCTACTTGTTGGTGAAATCCTCTCAAAGTAAATCCTCTGAGAGTCTACATCAACATTTCTTCTGGTTAATGTGTGTTAAAATTGTGTTTGGTAATGAAGTGTCTGATGTAACCAGGACAGAGATAATATAAGTTTACAACGGGCATGTCTGGAGATAGTATCTGAAGGAGATTTAGGAGTCCCCTTAGGTGGAATGTTTAAATTGAGGTGTTGTATAGGAGTATTGCCATATATGGTTGTGTAACTTGATGTTTTTATGACGAAAAGCAGATGTTTAGATGCATATAAGCAATTGTCTCTGTGTGTTCGACAGAGATCATTATTGGCTTCTTGATCCTCCTGGTCAGACGTGACCAGTGACTCTGTTTCTTGCTTAAATAAAATTATACTCTTTGAAAGCAAGTCAGTGTCAACGGCGAATTTCTTCATCATCAAACATATCGACAACAAGGAAATCCACATCAATTTTGGCGTCACGGAACAGGATCAGTTGGGGCCTTCTGCAGGGGACCACAGCTTGTTTATTATTTCCATCACTTCGTAAGTGTTTCTTTCTTTTTTCTGCACATATTGCGGAGCTGTTTCTGTCGTCTATCTGCAATTTTGGCCGCACTGTCAAAGAACTGAAGTGCAATGATGTGTTGATGTTGGAGTAATTCTCCGTCTAAATTGGGGTTTATTGAGCTAAAAAGTATATAAATAAAGGGGAATAAAATAAAGAAGAGATAAATAAGAGAAGAAGAGATGAATAAAGTTGAAAGGTAATGATAGCATAAGCGCAACTAGTAACGAGACCAGTTAGCTAAAAAACTATGCAAGTTTAACAAGGACAGGGCCCGTATCCTCTTAACAGTAAGTCATGTGTAAATTAGACACTGAAGTGAAAGTTGGCTTTAAGGCTTGAAGTAGTCAAATTGAGTAAAAGTAAGACAAAGGGGATCCCTGGCCAGGGTATTTGGATAAATTATAAACGTATAATGTAGGAAAATAAAAGAGAGGAAATAAAGATGAGAAAGATGAGAAGTAAAAAGATGAAAAGTGAAGATAAGGAATAAAGATAAGAGTTTTGAGAAAAGTGGGAAAAAAGCGCTGAGTAAAGGAAAAAGTGTGCATTGAAGCATGCAGTGTGAAGTAATTTGTTAAAAGACAATTTGTTGAAAGTTTGACCAAAGTAAAAATTTGATAGAGGAAAATTATAAATGAGTCGACTTCAAAATCTGAACTGGAATGTGTGTGCGCTCGCTGAGGGGCGGCTGTTCTTGGAATGTGTGTGCGCTCAAGCTCTATACAGCCTGAAGTGTTTGTGTGTGTGTGGCTGCTGGACGGTCTCTGTCTCTGTCTCTGTCTGTGTCTTGTCTCTTGTGTTGTGATTTGGATGTGTTTGAGAGGTCTGTGTGGTGTGAAGATGTGTATTTGATCCGGAAATGTTCTTGTATATGTGTGATTGATAAATAGAATAGATGTATTAATAAATAGGCATATATAGCAGGTGATTGGTTAAAAGGCGATTTAGTAACTTATAAGAGGGGACATTTTTGCTTCATCAGTGTTAAAAAATATGAGCCTTTGTTTCAGAGGACTTTATATATTCAATTTGATAAAAATATGAGCCCCTCAGAGGATGTTTGTTTAATCTGATAAATACACATGAGCCTAATAAAGGACGTTTATACATAACATAAGTATATATAGTATCTGTTTTTAACAGAAGTGGAGAGACCAGCGAGGATAGTCTGTACCCATTCAGGTAGCAAGATTCGAGAAAAGAACAGAAAAATTCCTGATAAAGTTTAGAACTGCTGGCTGATTGGAGTGTGAACTTCTCTTTCTGTCTGTTTGTGCGTATGTGTGTGACCACATTATGCTGTGAATTTTGTCTGTTCAAAAGAACATATAGTTTGGTTTAAAATAGGTGGAGAAGTTGGTTTTGACTATTAGAGAATACATTTTCTATTTGGCTGTTGATTGGGAGGATACTGTGCTGATTTTTGTGTGTACGTAGACGCTGTGCAAAGGGGTGGAGCAGTGATCTTGGAAGTGTGTGTGTTCTGTGCTAGTATATTACCACCCTCTAGGAAATCAACACATTCTGTTTCATTTAATGTCCAATAACTAAGTTTAGCTGAAACATCATATAACAAGACAAAGTTACAAAAGAGTTGGATTTCGAAGTTGGAAGAGGTTTTGGTGGGAACACAGCCTGCCAAGGGAGACATTAAGAGACTCTTGGCTAGCCTCATTGGGGTCCCAGCGATGGAGGAAATCCTACAGGCGGCAGGCCTTAATAGATATGTGGCGACTGCAGTATATGATCCGGAATTGTTGGCTGCCAGTAGAGGTCGGATGTGGAGAGCATTGAGAGATGCATTTCCAACCAACGTACACCCTGATAATATTCTCATTGAACCATTGGCCCCACAGGAAAACCCAAGAGCTTATGTGTCAAGGGCTCATCAAGTGTGGAGAAATGTCACAGGAAATGACCCGGATGGCCAGAAGGAACAGGACCAGGAAACTCTTAGAAAGCTTAACCAACTACAGCTGGTGGATAATAAGAAGAAGGAGAAGAAACAAGCTGTGGTTATGCAGAGTCAGCCTCAATCAACTCAATTACCACCACAACCGCAGCATGACCAGATCCAGTATCAGCCACCCCAGCCGTTATCCATGATCCCCAATGCTCCTTTTCCGCAACCAGGGTTTGGCCAACCACAGATATGGAGAGGAAGAGGTCAAGGAAGTTTAGGAAGAGGAAGAGGAGGAAATTTTCAACAATCTTGGGGAGCATGTCATAATTGTGGTCAGATAGGCCACTTTGCTCGTAACTGTGATAAAACAGGAGGAGGTTTCAGAAGAGGCTTCAGAGGAGGCTTCAGAGGAGGTTTCAGAGGAAAACCAAGGGAACTCATGGGACCGGTGAACCCTTACAGGGGCCCGGAGCCAGGGTTCTAGGGGTGCCCAGAAGACTCGAAAGGGGGGTGTCAGCTGGTAGTGTCAGGGCCGGAGCAAGATCCAACAATAGTGGTGAAAGTCAATGATCAACCATTGGAAGTAATGGCGGATTGCGGAGCAGCTTTTACCTGTGTTCGGCCTGAAGATGCTATACATCTCCCCATGTCTGACCAATTGGTACGGACGATCGGGTTTGAGGGTGTGAAACAGCTGATTCCTCTCACAAAACCAATTGAGCTCTGCTATAAACATCGGAAAATCACAATACCTATATTGGTGTCAAAACATACGCCCATTGCACTCTTGGGAAGAGATGCTTTATGCAAACTGAATTGTACAATACGGTGTACACCGGACGGCTGTCTGGTGGATGTGCCGAGTGATGTTTATCACCAACTATTTATGACACCGGAGACTGACACTTCTTCAGTGTACTGGATTGGAAATCTTAGTCCAGAGCTATTGGAGCCGGCCAAGCTGTGGGAGAAGTTCATTGTGGCAAATATGCCTAATGCTAAGCTCCCTGAGTATTCACACCACTGCACACTTAAATATTTTAAGTCAAATTATTATATTTTTGGTCAAATAAATCCGGAGGAGTGGTTGAGTAGTCAACCTAAACAGGTTCACCTTAACTCATGTTGCATGATTTTGGGGCCACAAGGAGCAGCGATGAAGATAAACAGTGATGATTATCTTAACAAGGAGCACGACATCAAGGAAAGTGTTCCACATGTGACTTTGCTAGTTGCTGAAGGATTTGAACAGAAGCATATAGGGGCAATGATGGCAGAAGCTGAGAAAATACAGTTTGCACCAACAAAGGAGAATCCTGCTATCTGGATGAGTAAAGATCAGCAGTTCATGAAAATCATGATCTCAGCTCAAGGACAAGGACGACCACAAGTGGTGATAATGACTCATGAGTCAATTTTCAGTGCTAAATTAGACTCAGATAGTATGACAGAGGGGATGTTACAACAAGTTCCAGAATGTTTGTGGTCACGGCATAGTACTGATATTGGCCTTGTGAAGTCAGCCCAACCGGTGAGAGTTGAACTTCGACCAGGAAGCAAACCTCCTTGGAAGAACCAATATCCACTAAAAGAGGAGGCAATTCAAGGGATTGAACCACAAATCGAAGGTCTGTTGCAAGCAGGTGTGTTGGAGAAATGTTCAGATCCACAGAGTAACACACCTATATTGCCTTTAAAGAAGCCAGATGAATTGTATCGCTTGGTACATGATTTAAGAGAAGTAAATGAAGTGGTGGCTGACTTGTGCCCGATCCTCATACTATGTTGGCTCAAATTCCCCCAGACGCTACACATTTCACAGTGTTAGATTTGTGTGGAGCATTTTTTAGTGTTCCACTAAGTGAAGAAAGTCAAGGGTTGTTTGGATTTACATATAAAGGACAGGCTTTCAAATATAAGAGGCTCCCTCAAGGATTCAAACATAGCCTTCATATTTTCAATAAAGTGTTGAAGGATGATTTGGCAGGGTTAAATCAGATTTTGAAAAGTACTGTTATTCAGTATGTAGATGACATTGTCATCTGTTCACCAGATAAGGAAACGTGCCAAAAAGATTCAATTAAATTGTTGCAGTTATTTGCAGAAAAGGGACACAAGGCTTCTCGGAAGAAGTTGCAATTCTGTCAGGAGAAGGTGGTGTATCTGGGTCAAACAATAACTCAGGGACACAGAGGCATCTCTGACAACCATTTGGAAGCCATTCGAAAGGCGCCGAAGCCCAGAACAGTCAGAGAGATGATGACATTTCTTGGAATTGCGGGTTATTCTTCAGCATGGGTGGAGGACTATGCCACTCTAACAGGGCCTTTGAGGGCTATGATCAAAGAAACCGGGAATGCTCAACTCCATTGCAATCTCACCTGGACGCAGGAAAGTCTTGTGGCATTTGAGACGATTAAACAGAGGTTACAGGAAGCACCAGCGCTAGCATTGCCAGATTATTCTAAGAACTTTTTGCTGTATGTGTCTACATCCACTGGGGGTAAATATGCATGTGCAGTTCTTTGTCAGCCCACAGGTACGGGGACAAGTCCTCAACCTGTTTCTTATTATTCTACTGGCTATTCTGAAGTGGAGATGGGGTTACCACTGTGCTACAGAGCAATGGCAGGAGTTTATCTAATGTATGATAAAGCATCATCAGTAACTATGGGTTACCCTGTAACAATTCTTACCCACCATAGTCTCAGAAATCTTCTGAATTTTGGTAAATATACTTTGACTATGCCTAGGCTTAGAGACTATCATAGGCTTTTAGAGCAGGAAGATGTCACCTTGGTAAGGTGTGTCACAGTAAATCCAGCTGAGAACTTGCCGACTCCAGAGGATGGGGAGCCACATGATTGTGTTCAGGAAGTGGAGAGATATTCGAAGCTCCGGTCGGATTTACAAGCTCTTCCACTGCATGAGTCGGATGTGGAGTATTGGACTGATGGGTCCTGCTATCGTGTGGATGATGCATTGAGTGCTGGTTATGCAGTAGTCAAAGCCCAGGGGACGGAGTTTGTTGTTGAAAAAGCAGAAGAAATACCACAACCTGCATCTGCACAGCTTGCTGAGCTAGTGGGGCTGACTGAAGCATGTCTGTTGGCTGAAGGCAAGCGGGTGACGATATATACAGATTCGGCGTATGCACATAATGTGTGCCACCTATTTGGATCGGTGTGGAAGAATCGGGGGTTTAAGAAAACAGATGGCATCATGCCCAGATAATGAAATTGTTGCATGCGATGATGAAGCCGAAGGAAATCTCAGTGACTAAGTGTGCAGCACACAAAAAGGACATGTCAAGGGTCACACAAGGTAACAAAGTAGCTGATGAGGCTGCAAAGGCGATAACAGGAGCAAACAAATTGGACAAAGTTCTTCTGATCACCCATGAAGTGGACTTGGAGGATAACATTACGCTCAGGGATGTTGTCTCAATGCAAGAAGCTGCTTCTGCGATGGATAAACAATTATGGAGAGACAGAGGAGCCACTCAAGATTCCACTGGCCTGTGGAGAAATCATGAAGGACTGCTGGTAGCGCCCCCAGACCTGCTGGGTCTGATGATCCAGGAGGCACATGGTTTAGCCCATGTTGCAAGGGGGGAGTTAGGAGAAAGATTAAGAAAAAGTATGGTTTTTGGGTACTGTACTCGCTTGAACAGATTGATTATGTCATAGGCAGGTGTACTATCTGTCTAAAAAACAACGTTCGTAGGGGTGTGATGGTTCCTCCCGGTTACATTCCAACGCCAACAGGTCCTATGCGTGAGTTAGTTGTGGATTTTGTTGACATGATAAGACCGGTAGGAGGTAAAAGATACATGTTAGTTGTTGTGGATAGATTTTCAAGGTGGCCCGAGGCCTGTCCAACTAAGCGGAAAGATGCTCAGTCTGTTGCCAAGTTTTTGTGTCGTGAGGTTATAAGCAGGTGGGGACTCCCAGACCGCATATCCTCAGATAATGGGAAAGAGTTCGTGGATAAAACAGTAAGACTAATTCTGCAAAAATTGGGAATTAAACAACGTTTAGGAGCTGTTTATCATCCGCAAAGCCAAGGTGCTTGTGAAAAAATGAATGGTGTGTTAAAAAACCGCATTGTTAAAATCTGCCAACACACAGGTTTGAATTGGGTGGAAGCGCTTCCACTGGCGTTAATGGTGTGTCGTTCAAGTGGGCTCCGTGATTTGCGCATGACACCCCATGAGTTGGCAATGGGCAGACGGATGCCGACACCTTGTTTGCGTACAAGTGGCAAGGGTCCAAGTTTAGCCCTTTTAGAAGATGAAATGCGAGTGTATGTTAATTACATGGCTGCTTTACATAAGAGAATATACACATATGTCTCTGACAGGCAAAAACGAGAGGAGGTGCAAGAGAGACTCGATGAGCAAAAGACGAATGCAGTGCAACCTGGAGACAAGGTATTCGTGAAGGTGTTTAGGAGGAAGTGGTTTAATGAACGCCGCGAAGGACCATTTGAAGTAGTCCGCAGTACGGGAACTGCAGTCCAGGTTAAAGGGTCTCCTACCTGGTATCATTTATCACATTGTGTTAAAGCGCCAACAGAAGAGGTTCCACGATCACAGAACCGAGATGTTGAAAGCGCAAGAGAGCCAACAGAAGCTGCAGAAGCAGCAGAGGTTCATGCAGACCCCCAAGGTCAAGATCCGGAAGAAGGGATTGACCATGTTGGGGCTATGCATGATGATTTTGATTACACTTTTGATGATGTCAGGGATGACTTGTCAGTCCATGAGCAAGAAAGACGATTTGGTGACATTGATTTACAACATGTCCCAGAAACAACAGAGTCTATATCTCAAGAGCATGAGTCAAAGACTCCAGAGGGCTGTGATGCCTCTACAGGAAAATCCACAGACCCAGTTGGACCAAGGAGTCCAAGGCCAACCCGAAGAAAGGTTAGACCAAAACGTTACGAGGACTAGAGTAGAAGTGACTTTGGGAAAGTCAGTTCAGCTCCCATGTCAGTGTACAAAGGAAAATAATGGGAAAGGGAAATTCCGAGTCCAGTGGGAAGATAGCCATGGTAAGGTTATTGATTTATTGGGGACATCACCACTAGAAAAGTATGTGTTGCTTAATGATCGAAGAAGGTCAAAGATTGAGGGAGACTGTAGTCTTTATTTACGTAGATCTCAGATTGAAGATCAAGGTGACTATAAGTGTACATATTATGACCCAAAATTAGTAAATATGGGAGAGCATAGTGCCCAATCGGGGTTAGGTTACAGAAACTTTAGTGGTACTAAATGAAACTAGAATTGCAAAACCCCTGGTTGTTGAAGTAGGAAAACTGACAACTACCATATCAACTCTCCCGCTGATTGAGAAAATAAAGCAGACATCCACCTTTTCAAAACTGAAGGTTACTGACGTCACAGAGATATTGCGTCTAAATACAGCTGAGCCTCAAATGATTTCTACAACTCAAATTCCTGTAAACATTGTGATTAAAGCTACGTTAGGGAATTCAGCACGCCTTCCATGTAAATGTGGAAAATGGAATAATGATGGTAATAATCCCCCTAATTGGAAAAATGCTCGTGGTGAAGAGATAGTGCTAACAGGACCTGAAGTTAATAGTGTGCCTCGTGATCAAAGAAAGTATATTTTGTATAATCACATAAGGTTGTTTAGGGTTGAAGACGACTGTACACTTGTCCTAATCAATGTAACAGGGAAGATCAGGGAGAATATACATGCACTTATTTGGATCCAGAGTTTAATTATTGGGTAAAAGGGTATAGAACTCGTAAGATAATGCTTGTGGTAGAAGGCCTAGATCCTGTTGAAGTAGTTACGGTGGCTAAAGAGGTTCAAAAGCAACTAGTCACTCCAAGGGTGACTGATGAACAGATGACGTCTACTACTGTAGCTCAGAGAATAACTAGTAGTATTAACGTATCAACTACTATGGTTACTACTCTAGCTGCGACTTTGGTAAAAAAGGATGTTACAACAGCGATGATGACAATTTATACTTCTGTTACTCCTAGTAATTTTACAAGTGAGGTTGTAAAGATGGGATCTACTATCAACGAAACAATGATGAGTTCTTCGGTGTCTACAAAGTCTGTAGGTATGATGTTGACATCTGTTGCTACATCTACATTAGTTAAGGCAGCTGAAACAATTCAGATGACTATGTCGAATCTGATTGGTGATTTTGTAGATGCTGACGGGACATCAGAAGGCATGACTAAACATCTTCATGCATTAGAGAAGCGTGAAACCCAATGGAAAGCTTATGGGTTTGATTCCTCGGTGTTGCAAATTGCAGACCCGTGGGCAAGTAGAAATATGTGGTACCAACAGTTGACTCACTCTGTTAGATTGGCTAGTAATTTGAGTGGTCCATGTGTTGTGAGAGTTCCAGCACCAGGCACATGGCCTTCAATTCTAGAGACGGTACCAGAACCTTTAACTTCTAAATGTCAAAATTATGCGCTATCGTGGTTGGTATTTAAGCAACAAGCACCAAATGATTATTGGATGGCCGTGTCGGTGCATCTATTTACACCTCAACGGAATTGTGCTTGGTTGAAGAACTTATCATATATAAATCTCCTTTATCAGTATGAAGATATTACGACAGCAGTCCCTGATCCTATGGAAGTGACACCTGTGAAGGTTAAATCTTGTTTTTGTTCAAATGGTACTCATGGTGGAGATGGTATGTTTATGGGAATATCAGAATGTGATAACTATATGATGCAATTTGGACGACGTGATCAAAGGGCTATTGATGACATGTATACAGTGACCTTTCATGCACCACATCGCCGACTGAGTAAAACTCTAAGTGTAAAGAATCAAACTTTACCGGGTAATTTTACCATAGGAACATTTAAAGATATCTGGTGGATTTGTGGCGATAAGGCATACTTATTTTTACCTTATGGTTGGATTGGATGTTGTTATATGGCACAGTTGAAACTTTCGTATGATGTTTTTGTTATTCAGAAGGGACAAGGGTCTGTTGAGGATAACTCTACGACAATCTCTAGCAGTAGAAAGAAAAGAGATTTGGCACAATTTCACAACTTGGAGTCTTATCATTGGAGGATAAGTTTGGGAGAGAAATGGGGAATAGGATTGTTTCCATGGTATGGTGTTACATACTTAGCTGATCATATTGATAATATTACATATACCCTGCAAGGTTTTGCAAACGAGACCATAAAAGCTTTTGAATATTTGTCAAATACTCAGAGGAGTCATCGATTGACGTTGCTGAAACATGACATGGCTCTTGATTACATTTTGGCCAAACAAGGTGGCCTCTGTGTAGCTTTGAATCTAACTGGAGAAGCCTGTTACACTTTGATTCCTGATGCCACTGACAATATGACTAGTGTCATAGATGCTTTGAAACTAATTAGGGATTCATTTGGTCCATCAGAAAGAGCGGGATGGTCTGCGAATACCTGGTTACAAGACCAATTAGGACCAGTAGGAGCTATAGCGGTTCAGATTTTGGTGGCTACCCTTCTATCACTGCGTGTGATGTTTTGTTTTTGTACGCTGTTGTTGACCTTTGCTAAGGCTATGATATTGAGATGGGTAGGAGTTGTGATGCCAGGAGAAAACATTCAGATGCCGCTACTGAGTGGTAATGACCTAAGTGAAGGTGAGGAGGTCATAGAGATTGGAGAGAAATATCCATTTTTGAATATCTGAATTCATCACTGACTCACTATTATTTTGAACTGGAAGTGAATTGATAAAAGGGGGGAATTGAATATGTTAATCATGTAGTGGAATAAGGTGAAAGTATGATACAAAAATGAATATCTTTGATGGTTTTGTATGTACAAAGATACTGGCTGTTGATTTTTCTTCCCAGGATGATATTTGGGAGACCAATGTGAGGGTGGCTGATTGTCCAGAGATCCTTCCAGATTAATGGAGTTGAAACAACCAAACTTAAGAAAATGGAGGATGGAAATGGACAACGGAAACCTGAATGAAGACATCATGATGAGGGGTTTCGATTGAAAAATCATTGAAGGTTTATTACAATGTAACTTGTAATATTGATAAATATTTTTGTATGTTTTACTTTATAGTAGATATTTTTAGCAAGACATATTTTTCTAGAACTGTATAAGATGCATATATTGGGACCTCAGGTGTTTTCTTTCTTTATCGATCCTTAGGGAAAGTAATGTTAGGTAGGGAGAGGTCCATTGGAAGGTGCAATGGGTCGACCAGCCTGACTTTGGACAATTTTTAGATTTTATTTCTGAGGTTTTAAGTGTGTGCATTTATATATCATCCTGAAAAGTTTTCATAACCCTTTTTCTTTTTAATTGGTTTGGAGTACTATAGGTGGTTGCCTGGGGCAGAGGAACCGTGAGAGAGTTTTCCTGTCTAGATTGTTTGATGGATAATAAAGAAAGATAGCTGCCTGATGGGTTTTTCGCTCTCACACTCCACAAATAAAAATTTTACTATATTACTAAGGTTAAGCATGAACAGAAGTGATTCGTATGAGGCTAATTAACATCATAATTGTATAATTTATCTCGTTTGCAAGACTATAGTCTCGCTAGGGGGGACTATGAAGTGTCTGATGTAACCAGGACAGAGATAATATAAGTTTACAACGGGCGCGTCTGGAGATAGTATCTGAAGGAGATTTAGGAGTCCCCTTAGGTGGAATGTTTAAATTGAGGTGTTGTATAGGAGTATTGCCATATATGGTTGTGTAACTTGATGTTTTTATGACGAAAAGCAGATGTTTAGATGCATATAAGCAATTGTCTCTGTGTGTTCGACAGAGATCATTATTGGCTTCTTGATCCTCCTGGTCAGACGTGACCAGTGACTCTGTTTCTTGCTTAAATAAAATTATACTCTTTGAAAGCAAGTCAGTGTCAAACATATCGACAACAAGGAAATCCACATCAGTAACATCTTATCCACGAATATAAAATTGAACAGTCAATGGGAAAAATTGAATCAATATCAGTTGTAAGGCCAGTACAGTCTACTTAATCAGTCTACAGTTTAATTAATGTGTGTAATATATTATATCTGTTGCTTTTGTTACTTCGTTATCTGTATTATTTGACTTTACTTTGTAAAGCTTAGTCTTGGATTAATTTATTAAACTAAAAAGATAAAAGGGGTAGGACTGGATAAGTTATTTAACTTCATCCTACACCCTTTTTCAACATGGACTGGTTAAGGAAAAATAATCGAGCCACTACAGAAAGTATGTAATAATTTTTTATGTATATTTTTAAAACTCAGCCTCTCTGTAAGTGGACTTCTTCTTTTATTGAGGTTGACATTATGGGTTATATTATAATCTACACACAACGAGCTGCTTTAGTACTTTGTAATGTGTGATATAAATGTGTGAAGATTTTTGTGAGTGGCAAGAAGGGTTGACAACTCTCACATGTTTTATGACCTGAACCTTTGGGGTAATTGTCCTAATTGTTTGTCCTATACAACTTCCCTTTGTATTTATTTTCAGCATAAAGAGGCAACATCAGATATTTATGATTACACTGCAGAGTATGAACCATGGATTGATTTGTCTCCAGGGTCAGGGCTAGCTAGATATACTTTATTGTCTCAACAGTGACAAGGCTCAAACATTACACCACATTAAAAAATACACAAAGTACAAACATGCTGCTCCTCTTCGGTCGAGCTGGTTATTGCAGAGGGAATGAAGGATTTATTTGTAGATTTTTTCCGGGCCGGGGAGAATTAGTAGCGTGTGCCTGATGGCGGTAAGTGGAAGGAGGAGTGGAGGGGGTGAGAGATCACAGAGCGTCCATACAGTTCAGAGAGGGGAGGTCGGGATTCACTGATTCTTTTGCTGGCCTCATGAACTATGGGGGGAAGTTTTGTGTTTGTTGGTGAGGGAGTTGTATCAGGATGAGACGTTCAAAGTGAGGATGGATTCATCAAGTGATAAACCAGAATTTAAATATGTTTGCTGACATGAAAAGTCCTGAGTTTCCTCATCAGGAGGCGTTGTTGTGCTTTTTTTGTAAACGGAGTCAGCATGATGTGAAAAACAGAGACAGATGTCAAACTCTGTTACCAGATAAAAGACTGAACCAGCTCTACAAGCTGACCCTGGATTGTGAGCAGTTGGAAGAGAGGTGATTATCTCTGCCCACTATGCCTGGTACGTTCCCCCAGTAAAAAAAAAATCTGAAGGTCAGAGGTCGCAAAACTGACAAAACACTGCTCCTCTTCTAAAAGGTATCAGGTAAGAGGGCCTCGGGTTTCTTTAAGGTGGAAGAAGAACAAAGCCCTTCAAAAGACTAATTCTATCAACATGATAAACAAACATAATATTCAAGTTCTAAATAAAAGACCAGAGTTAACAGAGTGAGTCACAAAATGGCCGAAAGAAAAAGGTGTTCTCTAAACAAAGGGTGCATCTGAATTGTCCCTCCTATCTCCTTTCACTAGCCACTTTACCTTAACCCCGGAAGCAGTTACGTGGCAGCCATGATAAGAGCCGTTCGAATTCTCTAAGAGTTAAGGAAAGGTGGGTCAATGCTTCCTTTATAACCTCCTTTAGCATAGGATACACTGGCCCATCCTTTACGAAAGGAAATGAGATTTGACGCCCCCCACAATTCCTTGCGGCCGCAACATTTAAAGCGACTCGCGCATCTGAACATTAACGATGATTGTAAAGTGACACAGATCATTTAAGAGATAAAAGATAAGAGACATTGTTATCAGATGATGTTTTATTCAACATGTTTCATTCAATTCATAATGTTTTGTGCATTTCTTCAGTTGTACATTCTTGTCTTGCATACATGTAACAATTAATTTCATATTTATTTTGATGTTGATTTCTGAGTGGACAGGAAGCTGAAGGTTTCACTTTTGTTACTTGTAGCCTGGTGGTCTATATTTCTTTATTTCAATCCCAACCTCGTGGTAATTAGGATTATTTCACCGGTAAGAAGGCACAGAAAGAGTTTTTTAGAGGCGTTTTTTGTAGTCCATTTTCGGAACATTGTAGTTTCAACACGGCAGACCCACGTCATTAACCTCCGCCGGCCCGTTGCATTTAATGACATCGCCTAGTGGAAAATGTGGTTGGATTGTCAGAGCAACGAGATCGCCTTTCCCTGAGTCCTTTATGAATTCTCGTAAAATCTTTCCTTGACCTCATGACGTTTTCGCGGGGTTAAGGTAAAGTGGATAGTGAAAGGAGATAGGAGGGACAATTCGGATGCACCCAAACACTCAACTGAGAGATTCATTCAAAAACACAGAAAGCCAACTGATGGTGTTGACTCTCTGGATACACTCATCCAACTGAGAAAAGAAGAAGTCCTCCTCCCTAATGCCCCTCAGCTCAGTCATCAGACATCAGGTGAGGAGAACATCACAGGTGCAGACAATAGATTCTGATGAGCATGAAACCTGCAACCTAGTTTCCATAACATGCCTCAAATGATGAGAGGAAGTTTAGAAGTTTCACTGAGAATCAGCTGATCAGTTTGGATCAGTGAGATTAGTACTTACTCTTTTTCGCAGATGTACCAAAACAATTTACTTGAAAGAATCTGTTATAAACTCACTTAACTTGTTTTTTAGAGATCTTAATGTTAGGTAAGATGCTTTTCCCATTTAAAGAATTTAGCCAAATCGAATGAGCCAAAGCTGCTGCAAGCTAAGGAGCTGACCTCTGACCCCTGGTACCCTGTTATGTCATCATCCTCAGGTCCTGCTCTCCTCTTCCTCTCCCCTCCCCTTCAGACATCATACTCAGACACTAAAATCTCCAGAGAAGACCTGACTACCAGCTCATCACTCCATGAGGAGTCCCTTCTCTGTTCCCTGACTCTAAAGGCCGGTCCTGTAGGGTGGCTCTGCCTGCCTATGTACCTGAGGACTCCTGCATTGCCCCTCATCTAAATCTGTCACATAACATTCTTAGCCACATCAGTAGCATGTCACACAGCTCTGCAATTAAAGTCACTTTAAGTCTTTTTTACGCACTATGTGGTGTTAAAGGTCACTGTAAAAAAACAATATGATATATATATATATTAAATTGCATCGTTGAACTAAGCACAGAGAGGGAAAGTCCATGGGCCAAACTAAAACGAAAAACAAGAACCTCCATCTCCTGGCCCCAAGCGTGGTCCCTTGGTGAAGAGATTAACTGCAAAAGGTAACCCACAGCAGCTCTTGTAACACGGGGCTCTTGAGACAGGCCTCTGGATTGTTGTACAGCATCATGATGGGGGTGGCTGCATTTAGTTGCATGTATAGCCCTCTGCCCTCCTGGGATAAAACAATACAAGTTATTTAATTAACTTAGACACATTAATCAGGCTCATTTCAGCACTTAGGTGATGTAGGCTGATCAAAATCATGTTGCAGACAAGTTCTGTTAATATTTAGGTTCTTTCTTATTTTTGATGTCTTTGTGAAATCTCAATACAAACTTAAGTTACAACAAAAAAAAGAAGCTTTTTGCTGCTCTGACATTCAAAAATATTATCCTTGTTTTTGCATTAATTTAGGACAACCTGTTCTATCACATTATGATTAAATTATAATAAATTAACTTAACATTAAATTATACATTAAAGGATCATTTATTAGTTTAAACTAATATAGGTTTGAAAAAGGGCCTGAGTGTGGGGAGCTAATCATCTCAGTGCAGTGTCAGGTGTGTGTCTGATTGGCCCTGATTTGGTCCAGCTGTGTTAAGTTTATATATACCATATTTTCTGCACTATAAGGCGCACCGGATTATAAGGCGCACCTTCAATGAATTGCCTATTTTAGAACTGTTTTTATATAAAGGGCGCACCGGATTATAAGGCGCATAGAATAGAACGTGTTTACAACTGAACAAGGCTGGGAGATATTGTGAATATATAAATATAAATATGTATAAAACTATGTTTTATACGTAGTGCATTCACAATAACTCAACGTTGTTCAAACGTTAATGTGCATATTCACAATATCTCCCAGCCTTGTTCAGTTGTAAACACGTAAAAGAAACACAGTCTGATACCGCTAATTCAAACGTTAGTGCATAACTCAACATTGTTCAGTTACGTATAACACGTAAAGCTCACTTTTTCAGTTCATTCCCCGTCCACGAATCCCTCGAATTCTTCTTCTTCAGTGTCCGAATTAAACAGTTGGGCGAGTACGGCATCCAACATGCCCGGCTCCCTCTCGTCATTATCCGAGTCAGTGTCACTGAGCGCCGTGTACAACCAGTATGGATCAACCAATTAACCAACTGATCCATATATAAGGCGCTCTGGATTATAAGGCGCACTGTAGTTTTTTGAGAAAATTAAAGGCTTTTAAGTGCGCCTTATAGTGCGGAAAATACGGTACTCCGTTGAGCACTCTGTGCTGGCTCATTGACTACGTTTACATGCACACCATTTTCCTATTAAGGTCCATCTGTGATGCAAGAGGCAGATTTCTGGATGTGTTTGTGGGCTATCCAGGTTCCGTTCATGATGCCAGAGTTCTGCTCTCCAGCTGGTTATTATCTACTTGGTGATGGTGCCTATCCTTGCCTGGAAAGGTCATTACACCATACAAGCACCCTCTGCGAGGCCGGATCCAGGAAAGGTACAATGTGCATCATTCAAGGGCTCGTTCTGTAGTCGCAAGAGCTTTTGGGATGATGAAAGCTTGTTATGTATTTAACACTCCACTTAATATTTCCTGAAACATATTTTTCTCTAACTGATGGACCATAAAGCGACAATGTCCTGCCAAACATGCATGTCGGTAGGGACATGAACCTAACTCCATAAAATTTTGTAACATCGTCATTGGTCAACGCATACCACTTCAGTGTTACCACAAACAAGACAAGTTAATTTCACTGCCATGCCTTGCACCCACTCCAGAGGGACTAGGGAGTATGGTGGGGTTAGACATGCATGAGGCAATGAGGACAGGAGGAGTTACAGACAGCCTCATGCATGTTGAGGTAGAAGGCCCATGTGGCGGGGGTTTCCTCTCCCTGGTCCGTTCCAGACCCAGTGGGAGGTGTTCTTAGCTCCTATAGGGCAAACAGTAACACGTTAGAAATCTCACTGCTGCATTGAAGACAGTGATCTTCATTCTGTGACAAAGACAACAAAAGTACCTTGTATTTGTTTTTTTTAATTCTCCCAATTCTTTGATGCCTGTTTCACTGTCAAACCCTGAACATTCAGCTCCTTGATAATGAACCTGTAAAGCAATTCAATCAGGAGAGACTTAATTGAGAATGAACAATTATTTATTTAACAATAAAGGTGCAACAATTTAGATTTGAATGTGCAAAGTCTTTGGGGGATTAGACTCCATCGTGACGACTTCATGTACTCGGAAGGGTAATGAGGTCGACAGCAGGATAGGATACCCCCCAAAATAAAAATGAGAAAAGAGTAAGAAAGCACCATTCTCATAGGCCTTGCCTTATTGGCTGTATGGATATCTGTGTGGGAAATTACAGTTAGATGGAGTGATATAACCATGATCATTTATTGATATGAATAGGCATTCACCTTGTGCAGTTAGTGACTTACCTGGTCATGAGGCCCAGTATGTCTAGGTACTTGACCTGACTCGCATGACCTGCTAAACTGCCCTGTAGTCATGTGGCCTGGCATGTATGGGGTCCATCTACCCACATGTGGCCCGGCATGACTCTAATGACTGACCTATAGTCATGAGGCATGCATGGGTCTGCTGCCCTAACAAGTGGCTCCTCATGACGACTGATGTGCCCTAAAGTTATGTGGCCCGGCATGTTGGGATCCGTCGACCACTTGATATGTGGCACACATGACGCTAAGCTGCCCTATAGTCATGTGGCCTGGCACGTGGGGTCTGTCGACCGCTGACATGTGGCCCGGCATGACTAGTCTGTTGACTGACATATAGACATCTGGCCCAGTGTATCAGAGGTCTGTTTGACCTGACACGTGGCCAGCCTGACTGAGACAACTGAAGCACCAAAAATGACGCCAGTGTAGACCAGTCGCCTATTGCACATCATAATATTCACCACCACCAGTTGTATGCGTTTCTTACCGGTAGTTAGGGTTTTAGGGATCTTTGGTTACTCAAGACCGCACTGATATCTGGCCGAATATAGGATTTGAAGGCAGAGGAATACCACCGCCCGAGTTGTTGCAGAGAAGAGGATGAAATGCCTTGATTGGCTGCAGTTGTGGCAGCACCTATTCTAAAGGAATGCCCTGAATAGTGCTGAGGGGGTAAATTACATTTGAGAAGCACTTATTTAAGGTGATCGCTAAACCGAGATTTTGATACGGGCCATTTCCCTGGTGTAAGGAAAAGAGGAGAGGTGGAGCTACTATGATTTCTGATTAGGAGGTAATTAATCATTGATTTAATGGGGCAAAATGGAGTATCGATGCGCGTTACAACTACTGAGCAAGCACCTCTACATTTGGTAGACTTAAGATGAATCATGTAGTGACTAGAATGAAAGGTCAAACCAGAAAAAGCAATATTACTATTAGTATCGAAATGCCAAGAGGGAGTAGAAAATTTGCCAATTCTAAGAAATGCATAGAAAGCCAAAAGAAAGACCGCTTCCAACAGAGTATCAACATAGGGAGTAAAAAGGCCATTTCTCAGTACGAAAATCATTCTATGAAGTAAAGTCAGCGTAATTGGTTTTCTTTGATCTAAGACAGGAGGAGAAGCTTTCGTAATGCCATTGAGCAGAATTTTTGTGGCATGATTAGAAAATAAACGAAGAAAAGAAGGGTCTTTACATCTGATGTTAAAACTGACTCCCTGGTAGTAGACCTCTAATATATTGAGGCTTGAAATGTCTTACATCCATACAAAAGCAAATAAAGGTATTAACTGATACAGGTACAAGAGGAATACACAATGAAACACAAAACAGGGCAAAAGTACTCCAAGCAAACTTGTAAGTTTTTAAAGTGGAAGGAGCTAACCCTTTTCTCATATACATTCTGGCAGACTCTAGCAAGCTCTGCATGTCACACTGATTTAGGACAGTGTTAGCTTGTGAAAAGGTGGAATTTGAATGGGTAATAAGTTGGCTTCTGGGCAGATACTCCGGAATGTCTGAGAATTAAAACGTGAGAGAGAGTCAGCTAGTTTGTTGTAATGCCCGGGAACGTGTCGAGCCATTATGATAAAGTTGTGTTTGATAGAGGACCAGGTAATGCTCCTCATGAAGGGCATGATATCTTTTGTAGAGGAGCGCCCTCTGTTGATGCCAACCACGGCTTCATTGTCACATGACACAGAGATGCGTTTGCGTTTCCAGTGGTTGCCCCAAACATGACAAGCCACTGCGATGGGATGTCTCTCGTACAGCGCGGAAGACCAATTTTATCATTTTAATTGCATTATTGACCAAAGCGAAAATAAATCTTTTCTTCCCTGAGTATTTCCTTGTGGCTACGCCAATAGGGCTGGTGCGAAACACGGGGAAAGGAGAGCACTTATACGGACCAATGAAGTACCCTTTGTTTATTTCTTTCTCCAGTAGCAGAGAGACTATTCTAAACTAATGCCAAACATTTAATCCTACAATTCTACAATTCACTTAGCAGACGCTTTTAACCCAAAGCGACGTACATCAGAGAGTAAGTACAACACAAGCAAGGATCTAGAAAAAAAGGGAACAATGTCAGTAAGAGCAAACGATCAGCTTTAAGTCCGATTGGACACACAGGTGCTGACAGGCAGTGCACAGAGGCAAAGCACAACATTGATGGCAGTTCTTGAGAGCTCTAATCAGTATAGACACCATCTTACAAGTCGTTGTTATCAAACAAAAACCATCGTCACAACCATCATCATCATCAATAATATGGAGACCATCATCATTAAGTTAGTAGGTATTCATGAAAGAGCTGGGTCTTTAGCTTTTTCTTAAAGGTGCAGAGGGACTCTGCAGATCGAATGGAGTTTGGAAGTTCTTTCCACCACCGGGGGGCAACAGAGGAGAAGAGTCTAGTCAGTGTCTTAGGACCCTGTTGTGAAGGTTGGATCAGACGCCTTTCATTGGCAGAGTGTAGTGGGCGGGAGGGAGTATATACCTGGATGAGTGAGTTAAAGTAAGGAGGAGACGTTTTTGTTGCTGTTTTGTAAGCGAGCATCAGAGTTTTAAATTTGATGCGAGCAGTAACTGGGAGCCAGTGTAAGGAGATGAACAGCGGAGTGACATGTCCTCTTTTAGGAAGGTTGATGACCAGTCGTGCTGCTGCACTTTGTATCACTTGCAGAGGTTTGATAGTGCATGTAGGAAGACCTGCCAGTAGAGAGTTGCAATAATCGATGTGTGATATCACAAGAGCCTGTACCAGGAGCTGTGTAGCATATTCTGACAGATAAGGGCTGATCTTCCTGATGTTGTACAGGGCAAATCGACATGACCGGGCAATCGAGGCTACTTGAACCTTAAAAGTAGAAAAAAAACCCTGTGGATAAGCTGTGCGCTTTGCCACGACACTCTAAAGGATCGCCCAGAGAGGTAGGACACGAACCAGCAGAGGGCAGATCCTGAGATACCAAGTTCAGAGAGCGTGGATTGGAGGATTTGATGGTTGACTGTGTCAAAGCCAGCAGACAGGTCTAGCAGTAATAGAACTGAGGACTGACCTGCAGCTCGTAGCGAGTCTGTTACTAACAGTAGTGCAGAGTGGCCCGCTTAAAGCCTGACTGATTTGGGTCAAACAGATCGTTTCTGGACAGGAACTCAGAGGCTTGCTTAAAGACTGTGCGCTCAAGTATTTTTGACAGAAAGGGCAGAAGAGAAACCGGTCTGTATTTTTCAACCTGGGCTGGGTTTAGTGTGTTTTTTTTGAGAAGAGGGGTGACCCGAACTTGTTTGAATGCGGTGGGGAACACACCCGTTGGCAGAGAGGAGTTGATGATATGCTTAAGTGCAGCATTAAGCGGAGAGGAAATGGTCTGCAGGAGGCTTGATGGTATTGGGTCCAGAGGACAGGTGGTGGGCCGAGAGTTTAGCACAAGCTTAGAGACTTCATCCTCAGTCAGAGAGGAGAATGAGTCGAGTGAGGCACTTTTGGTTGGTGCCTTTGGGCTGAGTTGGTCAGGCTCAGAAAACTGGTTAATGATGACTGCAACCTTTTCAGTAAAATACGAGGCAAACATGTCTGGTGTGAACAGATCGGAGGGTGAAGGAGGAGGTGGTTGAAGCAGTGAGTTAAAAGCAGAAAATGTTTTTCTTGTATCTGTGGCATTGCATATCTTGTTCTGATAATATGTTGTCTTGGCTGTTTTCAGGCTGGAGGAGAATGAGACAAGTCTTAGCTTATAGTCATTGAGGTCAGCGGACTGTTTGGATTTTTGCCATTTTCTCTCTGCTGACCTCAGCCCTGCTCTTTGCTCTCTTATGACTTCAGTGAGCCATGGACTAGGGTGGGTTTTGCTAGCGGGTTTGGACACCAGAGGGCAGTGCTTGTTCAGAGATGAGGCTAGTGTGGAGCAGAGTGTGTCTGTAGCCCCGTCTGTAGAGAGTGCGGTAAAGACCTTATGGGCAGGCATGGCAGCCATTACCTTGTCAGACAGCTGAGCTGGCTTGAGCGCTCGCATGTTTTGGTGTTATGACACCATTTGTGGGTGTGCCTGAGGGAGTTCCGGCAAGGAGATTGTGAATTGAATAAAGAAGTGGTCTGATAGATGCAGAGGGGTGACAGTCAGGTTTGCTGTCGAGCAGTTCCAAGTCAGAATTAAATCAAGAGTGTTGCCAGCTTTGTGGGTAGGAGGAGTTGGGACCTGCGTGAGGTCAAAATTTGAGGGTAGGAGAGCAAGGAAGTCTGTTGCCTGGGCTTTATCAGTGTGTATAATCATATCTCCCATTACAATCAGTGGTGTTCCATCATGAGGGATTTCTGAGAGTAGTATGTCCAGTTCCACAACAAAATCATTCAGATGACACCCTGGTGGGCGGTAAATGATAGCAATGTACATTTTAATAGGAGCAGTAACCAAGATTTTGTGATATTCAAATGAGGAGTTGTTGCTCAGTGGGAAGAGTTTATTGAATTTCCAGGTATTAGAAATGAGGATACCTGTACCACCTCCACGTCCAACAGAGCGGAGTGTGTGTGAGAACACTGTGTCAACAGAAAGAGCAGCGTGTGACTGTATTTTCTGGGCGGATCCAGGTTTCAGTAAGGGCAAGTGCCTGAATCTCTGAAATTTTTGCAAGTGCTTGGATGAATTCAGTTTTATTCACAGCAGATTGACAGTTCCAGAGGCCAAAAGTAAATGAAGGGTGGGTAGAAGAGGCTTTCTTAAGCAGAGAGAAGTTGTTAAGATTTCGTTGTCTATGACAGATGTGTCTTTTCCTGTTCCCATTTTTCTTTTTCTTTGTAGCACATGTTGCATTTAGCAGATGACCAGAAGAAATAGGCAAAGCAGTAGTGGTAGATGCCCGGGCTCTGTGGCCATGATGCATTTTGCCGCAGGAGGATGATTGGATGAAAGAGGTTGTGCACAAATCTGGTTGGTTGATCACTTGAAGAATAAACGCCCATAATCAGCTGATTACCAGAGCAGGTAGACAGAGGAAGTAGTAGAGGGAGTGGTTTAGGTTGAAGTGAAAGGATGAATGAGTGAAAGAATATAACAAGTCTTCCTGTCTGAACTTAAGCTGAGCTCCATTAAGTCAGAGAGGAAAGTGATTTTCTTTTTTGTTAGAAACTTTTATACTACCACCACCACTAGCCTACTATTAATAGTCTAGATAAGATGAACAGCATGAGCAGTGAGGTGGCAGACTCGTTACATTCAATCCACAGTAGGCCTGTAGAGACAGATTAAAAAAAGAAAAGAAAAAAAAAATACTCCCACGCTTCTTTGGCTGCATTTCTTTTTATACTGAACAGCTTTTCGTTTGTAACTCTCGATTTAATGAACTTTGGTTTTTGCAACAGTCCCTGTATATATAAAACACTTAAACACACAATAAAATAAACACATCAACTGTTTTCTGGACTAATGCAGGGTTGGCCTTTATTTGATACCATGTACACTTTAAGTTGTAAACGTCTGTATGACAATCATAAAATATCTATCTTAGTTTAACAGCGTTTGTACAGGCATTTGCACAGAATTTACATTTGTAGGTTGCTTCCTCCATGACTACCACCGGACACAATTAGCGCTGCACATGTTCAGCAAGTCGGCATCAGTGTAGACTCCGGGTGGAGGATTTTATAACCCACTACTACTCCCCGATAATTGGTTTGGGATGGACTTAATATGACGGACCCTCGGCGCAAACAGAGGGGTAGTGGGTAGGGAGAGGGTGTAGTGGCCAGTTTGAAAAAGACCCTCAGGGAGTGAACAGTGTCTCACATGATACTAATGAATTTTGATAATTCACAACATGTCATTGACCTAATCAAAATACAAGTAATGAATAAACACTTTCAAGGTTTGGAGGGTTGAGGGAAGAAAGATCAAAATACTCAAAGATTCTACTTTTATAACCTCTAACCTCTGCTCTACTTTCTGTATTTAGTGGTACCTAAGTGAGTGATAGCAACAAGAAGAATACATTCAATATTTTTGTGTAATGAGTGAAACAGGAAGTCACCTGTTGACCTGAAAATCCCTTTTGAAGCATCATAAATAATCTCTTAAATCAACGAGTTTGAGACCAGCCTGTGCCAAAATGATTAAAGTAGAAGTCTTAAAGTCTTTTCATCTTCAGACACAACCTCCTCCCAGTCAGTGTGGTTCTTTCTTCAGTTTCTTGCAGGATCTTTTCAGGGTGCTGATATTTTATAACAATGTGAAGATGATGATGTGCCAAAAGCATTTGTAGTTTCATATTTGCAAAATTAAAGCCCCGACACAACTATGGGATATTTTATATTCTGTTACCGGTCTGCCTTGTTAAAGTGTCCATGTGCAGAGCCAGTTTGTTTCCTGTTCATCATTTTACAGATAAACAAGGTCTTGCGGTGAGAACTTCTCTTGAACTGTTTTAACGACAACACACAGAAGGAGCCTATTTCCTTATTGGTGAAATCTTTACTAAAGTATAACAAGATGCTCCATGTTTGTCATTTGAGAACAGGAAGCTGCTGCTCTTCTGTTATAGACTAAATAACGACTTTATTCTTTAAAGACTTTAAGGGTTCTCCTTTCATCATTTTCACGCAGGCTGGTCTCAAACTCGTTAATTTAAGAGATTAAATGGCCCTTATCCTCCGTTGTACATATGGGCTCTCATTAAAGCAAGAATTAAAACGTATCGCAACCTATAGCTCTGTCCATCCACATCATGTCCCAATGTGAAAACACAGCATTTGTTCTTTAATCACATTTTCTAAAAGACTCAGAATACAAAGATTTGTTGTTTTTCACCCAAAGGTTGCAAAAGCACTTGTCAGTTAGGATTCTGACTTCTGATAGTGCAGTGAGGTCATCACAGCCACAGAGAGACAATTGTTCTTTAAGGTCATGTCCTCAATATTGTAACTTCATGATCTGAATATGCATCAAAACTGCATAAACACAGATCCTAAGCTGTCTTTTTATACCCAGAGAGCTCTTGTTGATCCATGAGTGTGGAGGGATGATGTTGTTTTTCCTAGAACTTCTGTCTGTTCTCTTTGCCTCTGACCTGGTTCTAATCACTGTATTTAACTGAAAACGCTGAGTATTTGAGAGTATTTGAAGTGAAACTGAATGACACTTTTTAAAGTTTAATCACATATGTGATTGAAGAAGTCTGTTACTTTAATACAGAAGTGTCCCACATTGTTTCTTTAACTGTGCTCCAAACACACATTGATCTGTGTCCTGAATTGTCCTGGTCTGCCGCTGCGAGAGCATGCACATTGGCCTTATTGTCTTCTGTCACTTTGTCTTTGCCGAGACACGGAGCATGTGGTCAGTGGGTGAGTGACAGAGGAAATGGGGAGGGAGCAAAGTGCTGCTTATGGAATACATGTTTAGTGCCTTCACTCAGCAAAAGTTGTGAAACTTCATAATGTCCTAACAATAGCGTGACAAGTGGTAAACCGCTCTACTGTAAGACAGACGTCTGCTACACCATGGATGAGTCATACTGCTGATTTGTGACTTCTATGCAAAAAAAGGGAAGCGACTGCTGAACTATAAAAAAGGTAGGAAATGTTTTGTGTTAAATTTGATTTTGTCAAAATGTGATGAAGAAATGTTTTTTGTGAAACTTAATTTGGTAATCTGCAAGATCAAGTTGTGAACACCGTATCCTGTGAAGTATTCTTCCTGCATTCCTTAAGAGAAGCAGAGGTGTGTTCAGGCCTGTTGTGTCAATAAGGAAGTAGCTGTGACAGGTCCAGGAGGGCGGTCGGGGGTGTGGCCTCTCAATAACAGCAACATTATATGCAGGTAGGCAGAGTAAGACCTGATAAGAACACTGCTCTGTTACAGTCACTGCCTGCACTCGGACAATGGTACAAACACTCCTTCTGTGGGTCCTCATGCTAGATGCATCACTAAACCTGGCAGGTAAGTCATGGAAGTGTTTACCTTCTCTTATCATAGACACTTATGGTGAGCTTAACACTTATATAAGTTAAGCTCAGTCAGATCTTTTTACTGGAGGGTTTCTGTTCCTGAAAATCCTGACCTGTGCTCCAATACATTGTTACTCACTGTTTTCTTATTAACGGAGTTTGGCTGTTCTAAAACAAACATCCTCCCTAATTAGCATATTTAATAGTGTGCTGACTGCCTGAGGGTAAGACTTCCTCAAGCTGAGACAGAAACATGGACCTGCTCACAGCCACAGCTCTGGTGTTAAGACATTCCTAATTTCAGAAAACTACATTATCACTGCTTTGTGAGGCAAACAAAAGGTGGTTACTTCAATTGACTCAAGTCTCTATGAATCATAGTTAGGTGTCACGTAGCAGTATCTCAGGGTGCTTTTTTCAGTTTGATCCAAAATCCAGCTCACACAGTGTGTCACAACATCAGCACTGTGTTGGAAATCTTTACACACAGCCATAAAGCTAGTGTCTCATGTGCAGAGCCAGGTTGTGTCCTGTTCATCATTTTACAGATAAACAAGTTTTTGCAAGTTGAAGTGAAAACTTCTCTTGAACTAACTGTTTTTTTTCCTTGTGTGTTTTTGAACTACACAAGGAAGTACCCTATTTCCTTATTAGTGAAACCTTTAGGACAAGATGCTCCATGTTTGTCATTTGAGAACAGGATGCTGCTGCTCTTCTGATATAGACTAAATAAAGACTTTATTCTTTAAAGACTTTAAGGGTTCTCCTTTCATAATTTTCTAGTTTCATCATTTTTGCGCAGGCTGGTCTCGAACTTTACTTTACGAGTTTAATCTCGTAAATTTACAACTTTAATCTCGAAATTAAAAAAAAAATATATATATGTGGCCCTAATCCTCTGTCGTACACACGTTAAGGTGAGGTTTAAGATGTAGATAAACACAGGTCAGGATAATATTTACAACATTTTAAATAAGGACACAAAATATTGGGAGAATTCCTTTAGTCTTATAGTTTATTAGGAGAGGTAATATGAGACTATGTTGGATGGAGTTGCAACCAAAATAGTTTATTCAAAAGTTGATTTATTTTTTTTAGACAGTCTTCAAGTAGTAGGTTCATGTCTACACTAACTCAGATGATGGTTAAAAAACACATCTAAACTACAATAGACTAACAATGTTTTCCCCACAGAAAGCCATGATCATGTTTTTGAAGAGGGGAAAGACTATGAGGTGGTCCGACCTGTAAGAATGCACACAATAAGAAAAAGACATATAGAGGTAAATGTGTGTGTTACTGTCAGTGTCCTCTGTGCAGTTATCAACATTCATGCTACTTGTTTTTATTAAGTTAGACTAAACTGAGAGCACAATTTCAATTTTATTTCTTGGCAGAATCTCCGGCCTGAAACAGTTCAGTATGGAATCACTTTGGGAGGAAGAGACATTGAAATACAGCTAGCAAAAAACAAGTAAGTTTAAACTTCACTTTAATAATGCCGCTGCTTTATGGTCAAACCATTCCTCCAAAATAAACAAATGTGAAATAAAATCTTTTTGGTTCACTTCCTCTTGATGGCTTACATAAAGCCGTTGTTAACATGACTGTAATGGGTGACTGTTCAAGTAATTGTTTTCTATTGATTGTCCATATTTTCACAACCTCTGAATAAGATTTTTGATTTTACACATAAAAAAACAAAAACATTTTGAAACAGTGAATAAAATGTAGAGCACAGGAAGTGAATCACATTTCACACATGATGTAACATTACATTATAGGCTATTTTGTTTTGTATCTATGAATCATTAGTGAATTACTTACCAAAGACTACACTGAGACTTACTACCAAGAAGATGGGACCCAAGTCACCACAACCCCCAAAGACATTGTAAGTGTTTGCAGTCACGTTTTGTCCCAGTTTTCATTTCCTTGTACATGACTTAATGCTTCTTAGATCACGTGTCTAAGAAATAGTTTTAGACCTTGCAACAATTCTGTGATAGAAATAAACAAATTGAATATAGTTTGGATTTTTAACTGTTCATAACCCGTCATCATCTTTATGTCTATATCAGGATCATTGCTATTACCATGGGAAGATTTTGCATGACAGTAAATCATCAGTTAGCATCAGCACTTGTGATGGACTTAGGTAAGCACTCCAAACCTTAAACTTCATCTTTAAACTGTCCAAAGTTCATGAAAATAAGTTTCTTGCAATCCCTTTCCCCCCTGGTCCGGCCTGATTACCTTGACCAGATGTGTGAACATTGATAATCCCCCCCAGTGTTCAGGGCTCCCAGGCTGGACAGAATCAACTAATGCTAGTGCTAGCTGCACAGCTAACTAAGCTAAGAGTAGCTAAATTTAGCTGCATTGGCTCCTTTATCAGAAACCATTTCCTTTAAAAGTAGGGAACAGTTTTACCAAAAACTAAGAATAAAGATGTGGTGCTTTTTAAACATAAATCTCATAAAGATTGGCTTTAGTACACTGGCAGTGAGGCCTGGCCCCAGTCTGTCCCTGTGGCAGTTGTTTTTGTTGTTGTTGGTCGCTCTGTCATCCATCCCTTCTACAATTCTACATTTCACTTAGCAGACGCTTTTATCCAAAGCGACGTACATCAGAGAGTAAGTACAACACAAGCAAGGATCTAGAAAAAAGGGAACAATGTGAGTAAGAGCAAACAATCAGCTTTGAGTCTGATTGGACACACAGGTGCTGACAGGAAGTGACCAGAGGCAAAGCACAACATTGAGGGCAGTTCTTGAGAACTCTAATCAGTATAGAAATCATCTTATAAGTCGTCGTTATCAAACAAAAACCATCATCATTACCATCATCATCATCATCATCAATAATATGGAGACCATCATCATTAAGTTAGTAGGTATTCATGAAAGGCCTTTCATGAAGGGCCTTTAGCTTTTTCTTAAAGGTGCAGAGGGACTCTGCAGATCGAATGGTGTTTCTTGCCTTGCATTATTCCCTATTATTTTTTGACTGATTTACCTGTGTGTGTTGCTATTAGCAAGCTTAGGCCCCGGCCTTCACCTGCCATCCGGCTTAACATGAACCTGACCCACATGCCTCTCTCTACGGGGTGGGGGGCTACAGGGCGTCGACCATCCTCTTTATTGTCGCATGGAGGACTGGGACAGTGCCATGGGGAGTGAAAAACCAGGGTGGTGGTTCCCTTTTTTTTTTTTTTTAAAGGAAGGGTGTGCTCCAAGTGTTATTACACTTCTCAGCCTCCCAGGGAAAGTTTATTCTAGGGTGCTGAAAAGAGGCTCCAACCAAATGTTGAACTTCGGATACAGGAGGAACCGTGCAGATTCCATCCTGGCCTCAAAATCTTACTTCTGCTTTTTGCAGATGATTTAATTTAACTGGCTTCCTCATGCTGGGACCTCCAGCAGTTATTGGGGAGTTTTGCAGCCTCTGCGGCAAAACGGTGGATTGTTCAATCCGGATAAGGAGAGAGTCCCAAAGTGAAGGACTTTAAGTATGTCAGGGTCTTGTTTATGAGTGAGGGTAAAATGGACCATGAGATCCTCCCTTTTGAGGTTTTCTGGGCACGCCCAACCGGGAGGAGAGGCTGAGGTAGACCCAGAGCTCACTGGAGGGATTATATATCCCGTCTAGGCTGGGAATGCCTCAGAATCCCCCAGGAGGAGCTAGAAAACATTTTCGGGGAGAGGGAAGTCTGCTTAGTCTGTTGACACCACGACCCAACCTCGGATTAGCGGAACAAAACGGATGGACTTCTTTCTGCTTATAAATAAAATTGGACTTTGTTATCCAGAGTTTGTAATGTTATTTGATGCAGCAGTCTGCGACAGAAATAGCAGAAAATAACAAGACAGCATTAAAACAGCAACGTAATAAAGTCCAGAAAAAGAAATGGGGAGTTCATCACTTGGAGCAAAAAAATCTTGCAAGGTATTGTAAATATACAAAAATTATTAATATAGGCTACAGTAGATTTCAAACTGGAACCACTTTATCTTAAGAATGAGAAATCTATGGTAGTTAGTCCAGCTGATAGGCTGCTCTTTTTAAAAAATGTATATTTGTGTGTAGAATTATCTTTTGGTGCTGGTCTCTAAAATGTGACCCAATCAAGACATTTTATTCTGCCTATGTCTGTTGAACTAAAATACTAACTGGCTGATAATGGTTTAGGGGTTACTTTAGGACTTCTGAACAGAGGTACCTGATTGAGCCACTCTCTGGTAGCGATGAGGGAGATCACGCAGTGATGACATTAAACGACAAGAACTTCACCCCTTCAGTGTGTGGTGTCACCAACACCAGTTGGAGTGACGACTTTGAACCCCCAACAAGCCGCAGCCGATCCAGATCAGGGGTAAGCTTTCATAACACCTTTCACCTTTAAGGATAACGGGCTAGGTATGATATAATGTTTGTTTTAAAGGAGAATGCCAAAATGTAATTTATTACACTGTAAAACAAATATAAAAATAGCCAAAACACATTACACATATGGAATTTAAAAAAAGGAGAATGATTTTGTTTTCCAGGGTATTACTATAGTTCAGCAACAGAAATACATCGAGCTTTACCTTGTTGCTGATAACCGTGAGGTAAGATATGGACATGGACATTTTCTGTGAAAACCAGACCGTTTTCTTTAACATAATTACCTTTTTTTAGTTTCTCAAGATGAAGAAAGATCAGACAGCGCTGAGGAAGAGGATGTTTGAAATTGTCAACTTTGTAAATCTCGTAAGTCGGTGTTTCTGTTTTTTATTGGCAAATGTAAGGTACAGTTCTGAGACTCTTTTGTTAATTACATAATTTTTTTAATCTTTTTGGCAACATCTCTATTTGCAGCAATAGATTCCAGATCTTTGTCATGCTGGTTTTGCTTGCAGGTATACAAGCCCCTGAGGACCTTTATTGCTCTGGTTGGATTAGAGATCTGGTCCAGAAGTGACCTCATTTCTGTGACCCCCCCAGCTGGGGCCAACCTGGGTGCTTTCATGAAGTGGAGAAACTCTGAACTAATCAAAAGAAAAAAACACGACATGGCACATCTGATCAGGTCTCAAACTCTCAATACGTTTAAGCTCAAAATGATAAATTATGAAAGGTCATTCAAATGATTAATCAAAACCCTTAAAGTGTATTTTCTAGACTTATGTTGCTTACTGCACTGACTCACAGTTTCCCTCATTTACTGCTGTATTATCTGGGATTGTTGGCATGGTGTCATGCTTCATCAAATCACATAAAAACTAATGTTATAAAATCCAAAATTTACATTCCAGTGTTGTTATAGAGGAATCAGCAAGCTGTATTTTACATTCAGTTATCAAGTTTACTTACTTATAGGACTCTAGTAAAATTCTTTAGTTTTAATGCAGTAAGGAAAAATAATCACAACTGCTGATGCTTTTGAACAATTGATGCATGTGTTTAAAAGTGTCTCATATGGTCATTCCTTTCTTTTCAGTGGTATTGACTTTGAAGGAGCAACTGTTGGTCTGGCTTATGTTGGGACACTGTGCTCAGGTCACGCTGTTGGAGTAGTACAGGTATGTTAAGACAGGAAGTCTCTTGTGATATCACTTGGACCATGTTCACTTTGAAATATCTCAAGTGACAAATTGTGATCTGGGGTTGTACATGCAAACTAAACAGAAGCCTACATCACATTCATTTTGAAAGATATGAATTCATTGGAGACGAGAGAGAGAGATGATGGTGAGACTCTGCATAGACAAAAAGGAGAAGGGAAACTGTGGTTAAGCACAAAACAGAGAGCTGACAAACGTTTTCATTTCTTCATTGTTGATTACGATAGATTGGTTATTAGAGAAATGTGAGAAATCCACTGTTGGCTGCAGGGTTAGGGTTTTCTTTTGAGTGACAGGCACACAGATCAGGTCATGTAAAATGTTCATGGCACATCATCCATTTGTTTTAGTGTATACAGGCAAACTCGTGTAGAAGTGAACAAAGAAGAGCCTTTACATAGGGACTTTTTAGTCTTTACAACACGATACCATACACTGCTTTAAACACGATTCATACACAACCAAACTGGGGGTTCTGTATCAGACACTTTGGATTGGATGAGATGGATACCAGATGTATCTTCTGAGAGGAGTTGTCCAGTTCAATTTGTAGGAGTTCTTCCCAATGTTCTATACTCAACAGAGTCAAATACAAATTAAAAGCAAGTGATGTTAACATGACATCTTGAACAAGAGCATGTAATAAATGTCTTTGTTAGCATTCAGCTCAGAGCACCACTGAGCCCAAGGAAAGCTTCTTTGAGCCAATGAAATGGTTGTAAAGTGGTTATTTTATTTGTAATGTTACTAGGCGGTTTAAGTTTCAGTGCAAAAAGGAAATAAAATACGTTTCTCTGAAGTAACAGTATGTTAATCTCCGTTCTTTTCAAACATAGTGGTCTTCACATTCTGAACCTGGCTGAAGGGAAGGAGGTTATTTTGTGGAATAATGAAACTGATATTTTGTTTTCTAGTTGCATGTGTAAACAATAAGCCTGATTAAATTTAGAGAGTCATCTTTAAAATAACTGGTTGTTTCCTCTCAGGATCACAATGACCGGACAATTGCAGTGGGAGCAACTCTGGCTCACGAGATGGGCCACAACCTGGGCATGGACCACGATGACTCTAGTGCCTGTGCTTGTTCTGGGGACAGCTGCATCATGGCTGCAGCACTCAGGTAAAGAATGACAAGAAACCTGTCAGAAGGTTTTTATGTTTTGTCTAAATGCTCAAACTGATATTTCTTTAAATATCTCAGAGGATGAAATTCTAAAAGACGTGATTCTAGTTTGTCTGCACACAGAAGCACAAATACCAGATTATTGTCAGGGTCAGGTGACTCTTCCCATTTAGAATTCTGTTTTACAACTATATTCAAAAAGTCACACATGACATTGGGCATATTCTTACTTATTCTTACTCTGCGAACAAAAATAAAACTTCCTCAGACCATGCGTACACACAAATGATTGACCAGCTTTCTCAGAAAATGTAAACATAACTCTTTTAACTAAATGCACAACATTAAAAATACATTTAGTAAATAAATAAATATATTTTAAATAAATGTTGAAAAGACAACCATTAAAAACGTGAATTAACTGATGCATTGACTAAATGTATTAAATAATCCTGAAATGTTCACCTTTTCATCCTTTAATCTAAAATCTGAAATCTAATCGTCGACCACTCCCACCGCCATGAAATATCACATCTGATACCAAAACCAGCTGATTAATCTGAGAATATTTAAGAGCATGCAGGGAACACACATGATTATAATTTACGTATAAGAAAGTGTAAAGATCAGCCTTATTGAAACAAATAGCAGCTGGTGCCTTCAGAAGAGAGCGCATCAGACCATCAAAATGCTTGAACAGTGTGGTGAATGACTGATCAGCTGATTCTGTCTGCCAATACACGTACTGCTGCAGCCTTGTAATTCACTGTAACATCATCTAAGCCCCCAGACACAACAGTCTTTTTTACCTTTTGAGGCCATCTCCTAAAAACTTCTACATGTCTCCACCTCTCCGCTCTCGTCCTGATACACCAATCGGATGTCCTTATATGGAGAGATGGGGGCGCGGTAGTATGCTGACTGCAGGTTGAGGGCACGCGCCAGTTGATTCAGAATCATTCTGATTCACTAACATACACCTGGTGGTGAGAACAAAATATGCTGGTATGCACATGTCGTGAATCTGACGGTGATTTTGCGTATGCACTTATTTAATATGCAGAGTAAGAACATTTCTACACACATATTAGTAAATGAGGCCCGATGTCTTTAGAACCCCGAACTCTGATTTGACACGTCTTTTTACAGGTAATGACAGGGAGCATATATATATATATATATATATTCTGAAGTAATGTAGATTGGTACCCTCTAACTTTCCATTAAAAGGCGGATGATGTTATAGGAGTGCAATGATAAATCATATTCTTACAGAGGACATCTTCACATGTAACAGGTGTAAATAGTAAAATGATCATTTATCTGCTTTGACGTATTGCAAGTCATGTCACACTTTCATGACTAAGCAGGAATTTTTCATGAGGAAGCCATACTTTTCCTCTCAAAGCAAATCATAATTTCTGCATTAAGATGTATTTTTCCTGTTGAAGAAACTTTGTGGCTTAAAAAGTTGACACGTTGTTTTGTTTTTTCACAGCTGGAATGTGCCCCGCTCTTTCAGTAGCTGCAGCGGCAACATGTACGAGAAATACCTGACAGGCCGCAGCCCTAGCTGCCTGCTGGACAAACCAGATTACAACCCGCTTGTGGCTCCGGCGTTCTGCGGAAACGGTTTTGTGGAGAAAGGAGAACACTGTGACTGTGGCACTGCTGAAGTAATTGCACAGAACTCACCCTGACATGTTCCACACATTCCTCTAGAGGAACTCGGGTCTGCTAAGTTGTGATTTGAACAGCAGCACCAGTTTTTTTTCTTCTTTAGCAGACCACCTTTTACTTCATTTGGAGATGCGCAGAAAGATCGTAAAACTGCTGATATTTGAAAATTAACCCGTTTTACTATCGGGTCGCTTCCTTAATAATCTGCATAATTCTGTTTCTTAATTATTGAACAAATAACCTGCAATTCAGCATGAGCATTATGTTCCTTTTACATATACATATAGTAAATGGTATACACTAGACATGAAGTGTAACAGCTCTTTACACACTGAATGTATTGATTTGATTATTTATTGAGGTATAATACTGGGATCATAGATTTACAAACAGACCGGGGGAAAAGAACTCTGTCATATTTTCTTATTTAGTGCTGAAATATTAAATCTGCATTTCTATTATTCCATTTATTTTATAAATGTTCCCACAGTAAACAAGACAATTTGTGGGAGTTTTGTCATCTATACAAAATATAAAATGTACAACTATTTATTTCTAAAAAAGTATTCAAGTGTTTGAGCCACTGTGCTAAGGAAAGATGGCCAGTGACCAAGCAACAAACATTGACACAACTTGCTGCTCAACAGGTTTTCATGATCACAAATGTTTTAGCACAACAAGGCCCACTTCTTACGTCTCTGTTTTTTTAGGAAATGACAACCTTCAGAGCAGGTACATTTTGGATGTTAAATAAGGGAACCAGATCCTCGTTTGACCCTTGTCCCTTCAGTGAAATAAAACTGAGTACTCCAAATTGTCCTCGTCCCTGGAAAGATTCAGTGGTATAAATGCATGCAACCTTCTGATTGTTTGTTCTACTTTAAGAATAAGAGTCTGGATTGTTGTTGCTGTTCAGTGCTGGCTTCCCAAGTGCTTAACGGATGTACTTCCTTTCTTTACATATAATATTTATTGAACTCATAGTTAATCCTTCCTAATAATTTCAGGCTTTATAATTGTTCTTTAGAATAGAATAGAATAGAATTACTTTATTGATCCCAAACTGGGAAATTGTGGAAGAATCGAGCCCCGACCATTCGGTTGAGAGACGGTCAACTTTGCCACTGAGCCACGGTTGCCCTTTAAAAAGAAAGTTGATCCCTTTAGTGTAAAAAATATTTATACGCATTCATAACATGAGTCGTAATGTAGTGCAGTAGAACTATAATTCCAATGACGTGCAAACCTCTGAAAATGTTCTGACCTGTTTGTGCCTCTGCTGGTATTCAATGCCACAGGCACAAAACACACATTTAGCCCTGGATGACCTCACCTTTCTGTTGTTGTTGGCAGGTTTTGAATTGAATTTCCATCATGCATCATAAGTGCTTTGTTTTAATTGCCCTTTTAATAATAGCTCATAAAACATTCAGATTTGAACAAGACAACATTCACAGAAAAGGTAGATAACAGTATCCTTACCATTTGACAATGAGGGACATGTCAAGACTTTTTTGGTAACATGACTAATTGAATCACATCTGAACCGTGTTGCAGTGGGTAGCACTGTTCACTCACAGCTAAAAGCTTCCAGGTTCAAATCCCATCATGCATACTTGTGGCGTCTGCATGTTCTCCCCATGCATGCATGAGATCCGTCTGGGTACTCAGACTTCTTCCCATATACAATGACATGCTCATTGGGTTAATTCATGACTCTCAAACTGCCTGTAGGTGTGAGTGAGTGTGAGCATGACGTTTGTCTGTCTCTGTATGCCCTGTTCTTGACTGATTGACCAGCTGAATCTGTGTTTATGTCAAAAGAAGAAAAAGCCTGATCAGTTCTGTTTTGTCCTCCTTATAGGAGTGCACCAACCCATGCTGCAATGCCACAACCTGCACCCTGTCAGAGGGTTCTCAATGTGCTGAAGGCGAGTGCTGTGAGGACTGTAAGGTGAGAGACAATCTTGAACAATGATCTTGTTTTGTGTGTTTTGCCATTAATTATTTGTAGCCTTTTGCAAATGTAGTTTTTTTCCCATTACATCCATTTTTAAAATGCAGAGGTTAAAGGAATATGAATTATTCTGCGGGGGGAAATTAAAAGTATAACAAACAGTATTTATTTTTTGTTCACTTTCATTGATTGTGTTGGACAGATCTTGCCTCAGTCCAGGGAATGTCGCAGGAAGCAGGATGACTGTGACCTGGCAGAGTACTGTGATGGGAAGAAGGCCACTTGTCCTGAAGATGTCTTTGCTGTGAATGGTCTTCCATGTGATAGAGGCCAGGGATACTGCCACAATGGCTTCTGTCCACAGAGGCCAAACCAGTGCATCAAGCTGTATGGATATGGTAAGTGTCCAGATATGTTTTATTTCATATTACTTTGTAAGGGGGAACAAAAATAATCACCATTAAACATCTTTACTTCAAATCTCTGTACATATAATTCTGTCATCAGGTGCTACAGAAGCCATTCAAACCTGCTATGACCAGAACAAAAGAGGAATCTACTACGGCTTCTGCAGACGTCCCTCTAAGGACCAGTACATACCCTGCCAGAAAGGGTAAGCGTGTTAAGTTCCCTTGAAACAAACTAAAACCCTTGTGCAGATCTTTTGGGCATGTGTGAATACAAACCATTGAACTCGGGTCACAGCAAATAGCCGAACAGAGACCCAGACGAAGAGGGGGTCTAGGTTCGATTCCAAACGAACCCTGGTACGGACCTCAGTCCGACCCAGTTCTAAAAATCTGACGCCTTTTTGGACGTAACAGGCTCCCGTTGCATTATGGGAAATAATTGTTTGGTTAGCAGCTCAGTGTTGATGTTTGCTTCTGCACAAAAGGCTTGCTGTTAGCGTGCAATAGTAGGTGATCATCAGAGCTCTCCATCGCAGCCTTCTTTTAGCACGTCTTCGTCGTTGCAACATGATAAGTATCGCTCCATAAAATAAAAGTATCAAACAAAATGTTCTGCTAACGTTTGGAACTGAACCAAATCAATTCCAGGACAACGAGTGCAGCACGCTCCATGATTGTTTATTTTGTGATTATCGCTTTACCCCCCCCCCCCCCCCCCCCCCCCCAGACCTTTTGGTTCAATGATTGATCTTTGCACTTATGTGGTTTTGTTTAAAAATTCTGGTCCTCTTGCGGAAAGTGCAACATGAAAACGAACCGCACAGAAACACTGCATTTGGTCCGGACCAAAGAAAGTGAACTAAAGCAGCGGTCCCCAACCTTTTTTGCGCCACGGACCGGTTTAATGTTAGACAATATTTTCACGGACCGGCCTGGTGTGGCGGATAAATACACAAAATAAAATGATACGACCGGCATAAAAACTGTGGTATTTTCTAAATATAATAATAAACGTGAATCCACTGTGTACTCTTAGGCAACTTTATTAGCGGCGCCCTCGTAACATCGCGCCAACAACATAACATGAGTAACATCCTCTCTGCCCCCTTACACTCTCTGGTCGCTATGGTAACGTTTAAACATGCCTTCAAAATAAGACACAACACAAAAACAAATATAAAGTGCATGAAAAATACAACTCACCATATCGCTAAATCAGTGGGAGCCCTGAGCTTGTTTCTCTGCAACGAGACGGTCCCAACTAGGAGTAATGGGAGACAATGACACCCGAAGTGTGTTGCTTATGTCCAGTCTACTCCGTAATTTTGTTTTGGTTGCTGTCACTGCAGAAAATCACGCTTCACAGAAATAGGATGTCGGAAATGGCAACAGGGTTTTCAGTGCTGTTGTGGCGATCTCAGGGTATTCTGCTGTGACTTTAATCCAGAACACCGGCAGAGTTGTTGTTTCAAACATACTTTTAAGGCCGCCGTCATTTGCGATCTCCAGCAGTTGATCTTCTTCTTGCATAGACATGCTGGATTCCCCTGGTTTGTTGACAAATGGGTCGCGGATCCATTCCTCGGCAGTTCGTGGGTCTTTTGTGGTTGGGAAGTAGCGCTCAAACTCGTTTAAAAGCAAAGACAGGTGATCGTGCACCAGCTGGGTGAATGAAGGCTCGGACTCAGTCTCTTCCAAAATCCCCGCGAATGTTTGAAACATGTCAAATATACCTCTGTTCACGCGCCGTCCCCACAAATCCAGTTTGGCTTTAAATGCAGCTACTTTATCTGCCAACTTGAAGACAGTTGTCATTTTCCCCTGAAGTGACCGATTGAGTTCATTGAGCAGGTTGAATATGTCGCACAAGTAAGCAAGTTTTGCGACCCATTCCTCGTCACTGAAATGTGCTGCCAGCGGTGACTTTTTTTCTAAGAGAAATCTCTGCAGCGGCTCTCGTAATTCAAACACTCTGGCCAGCGATCTCCCTCGGGATAACCATCTTATTTCTGTGTGTAAGAGAAGGTGTCTGTACTCCGCGTCCATCTCCTCAAAAAGCTGCTCAAACAGGCGCGAGTTAAGGGCGTGTGCTTTGATGTGGTTAATAACTTTAACCACATCATTCAATTTTTCGGTGGTATTTTTCGGCTAGCCAGCATTTCCCTGTGAATGATACAATACGTAGACTCACATTCAGGTGCAACCTCCTTAATCCGAGTAGTTAAACCAGACAGCCGTCCGGTCATGGCAGCAGCTCCGTCTGTGCATATGCCGACACAAAAGGACCATTTCAGTTTTCCTGATATATAATCATCCAGCGACTTGAATAGTTCTGTGGCTGTGGTTTTGGTTGGCAACGATAGTGCACATAACATATCCTCATGCACATCCTCCTGATAAAGATATTGCACATAAACAAGTAGTATTGCCTTGTTGTCAATATCTGTAGACTCGTCAACCTGGAGTGCGTACCACGGTGATGTATTAATCCTCTCCAACAATTGTGTCTCAATGTCCTCTGCTATTTCCTCAATGCGGCGAGTGATGGTGCTAGCCGAAAGAGGCACCTATGCTATCTTTTTAACCGCAGCCTCTCCTAGAAGTTCACGGCAAATGTCTTTAGTGGCGGGCAGGATCAATTCTTCACCAATGGTGAATGGCTTCTTAACCTTAGCAATACGATTAGCCACCAAGTATGATGCTCTCATTGCACTCACATTTGTTGATGTGGTGGCCCTCAGTAATTGCTTCTGTCCTTCTTGTTCATGCTTTTTTCTTTCAAAATACTCCGAAGGCTTGTCTTTTAATGCAGGGTGCTTGGTCTCCAAGTGGCGAAGCAGTTTTGAAGGCTTCATTGCCTCATTAGAGAGCCATTCGCCGCATATTATGCAGAGCGGGCTTGGTGTGCGGGAATCACCTGTCACGATAAATCCATATTTTAAGTAGGACTCCTGGTATTGTCTGTTAAATGCAGCTTTCTTTTTCTTGGAAGTCGTAGGCTCTTCTTCCGTCTCCTCACTGGGCCTTTTCCCCTTCGCAAAGAAACTTTCCAAAGACGTTTGTTTTATACTCATTTTGCTAGCTTGTGGGCGACAAGAGTGCGTCATAGACGGATGTAACAGAGGGAATCCGGTCATTTTTCAAAATAAAACATCGTTCATCGTTTAATAAATAAAACGGAAATAATGTAAGTTATTTATTCTTTCTCTGCGGACTGGTACCAAATGACCCACGGACCGGTACCGGTCCGCGGCCCGGGGGTTGGGGACCGCTGAACTAAAGGACTTCCCTGATGGGAATACACCCTAACTCTCAGTGAAGTAGTTACTCTGCAACACATCCTTTTAAAATTCTGTTTATATTCAAAACATCAAAATAAAGTATTTGTGTTAAATGTTTACTGAAAGCATGTGTGTTGCTGAATAAGTTAGCTCACATATTCTTCAATCCTCTCTTTCTTTGCAGTGACGTGCTTTGTGGGAAGCTCTTCTGCCAAAATGGAAAGGGCAGTCCAAACTATGGTCGCATGGTCCGGGTTGGTTCCTGCAAAGCAGCATTCTTTGAGAACCATGAGCAGGACTATGGCCAGGTGGACACTGGGACTAAATGTGCTGATGGGAAGGTAATAACCAATGCTATCTGTTGAGAGGATCTTTTGTAAATGTGTTCATGATTAACCAGCATAAGCAGATTGGATACCAGGGTTCAATATCAACGTAAGCAATGACTTTGTAACTGCTTTGTTTTTGAAGGTGTGCAGTCAGAATCAATGTATGGATCTGGAGAGAGCCTACCTAAACACAAACTGTTCAGCAAAATGTCCAGGGAACGCTGTGAGTAACTGACATCCTGACTGAACTCATGGTTCACTTTGGTTTAGTTTATAGAAGTATGTTGTTGTTGTCACAGCTGCTCTACATCTTAAGATGCAAAAGATTTGAACATCTGTTGTGTGTAACATTCTGATTTCATCTCAGTGATGCACATGGTGCTGTTAACACAACAAACGAATGTCTTCTGTGTTTGTCAGGTGTGTAATCACAGGAGTGAGTGTCAGTGTGAGCCTGGTTGGATACCTCCACTCTGCAATTCAAAGGATGGATCTTTAAGTCCTCTCTCTACTGGTTAGACCTTTCTACTGTTGTTCATTCAAACAAACAATACACAATCATGAGTTCTTTCTGCGTTACTAATTTACACATTTGAATCACTTGTGTTGCACCACAAACAACTTGTTTTCTGATCTGTTTCTGCAGGAGCAGCTATTGCCATCACTTTGGCAGTCTTAGGGGTTATAGGCTTTGTTGTTGGTGTGGTAGGGTTCATGTGGAAAAAACGACAAAGTACCATTTTGCCAACGTAAGTATAAGTTAACTCATTTTAACAAGTCTGAAAAGCCAATTACTAAAGTCTCTCTTTTTATATAACAGAACCAAGAGGAAGACGCCAGCACTGAGCTCCCGCCTAAACAAAGAACAGGCTTCTACTCCACCGATGGTGTCACAGGTAGAGTGTTGGAAATCTACAGCTTTACAGGTTGAGTAATCATTCAATTCGTAAAACTACTTGAATTTTTAGGCTGGACGGTCAAAGCCCAGAGGGGCTCCCCCTCCACCTCCCCCAGCAGGAAACAGACCTAAGCCCCCAGGCCAGAACTACACAGCTGCACGTCAGGTAATTCTGATTTTACATACATGTTCACCTGCCACATGACATGCAGCTTATAAGCCTCTCTGAGACACCATAAAGCAAAACATATTTTATCTCATTAAATTGGACAGCTTAATTCATTTCCTAAACTATGTGATCCCCAAAAGCAAAAATATTTTGTTACATTACGTTCCCCAAGTGGGGGAACTAACAAAACACCTTTTACAAAAAGATACCACATAAGAGGGCCTCTGGTTTCTTTAAGGTAAGAGAAGAACAAAAGCCCTTCAAATCACTTATTCTATCAAAATGATAGACACACATAAAATTAGTCTCCAAAACAAAAGATAAGTAGGACTCAAAGAACAAGGGGGTAACCAAAGGAGTCACAAAATGACCAAAAGAAAAATATAGTTTCAAAACAAAGGTAAAGGTGGGTTAAGGTAAAGTGGATAGTATCCTTTTAACCTTAACCCCGGGTTAAAATAAGTTTTAATGTATGAAATTAATTGTTACTTTTAACTAAGATGTACAAAATGTTTTAAGCATACAAATGTACAACTGCACAAAGCATCCTTAAGTGAATATGTAGAATAAAAACATCATCTGGATAAAAATGTCTCTTACATGATCTGTGTCACTTTACGGTCACTGTTCATTTTCACGACTCGCTTTAAATGTTGCGGCTGCAAGGAATTGTGGGGTGGCATATCTCATCTCCTTTGGTAAAGGATGGTTCGGTGTATCTTAAGCTAAAGGAGGTTAGGAAGCATTGACCCACCTTTCCTTAGCTTTTAGAGAATTCAGACGGCTCTTATCACTTCAATGCTTCCGGGTCATTTCACTCAGTTAAAAACCTTACTCAGCAAAAAAGACAATTGAGATGCACCCTTAGAGACTTAGGAATCTATCCATAACACTTTGTACGCTGGTTTTTATAAAGGGTCAGATAGTTTTTCTTGTGACTACCCACAAACTTGGTGTCAAACATATGAATGTGTTTGAATGGATGAGTTACTTCTGATGGTCTCTTATATGAACTTCTGCAAAATTCTTTCCAGTTTAGGGGGCTTCATTTAAGCCCCTCCTTATGTCCCACCTTTGCATTTTGTATGTAATCATTGACTTTTTTCCTGATTTCAATTGTATTTCTTTAACACAAATAATGAAGTAAACAACAAAGCTGTTTCCCTTCTGGTTTCTCTTCTAGGCTCTGAGACCTGTACCACCACCAAAGGTCTGACACAGACCCACTGGTGACTAGGGAAGAAACATTTTGTTCACTGGGGGAAGTTGCTGGCAAGCCAGAAAAATCAGAGGGACATGTTTCCAAAGTTTTCCAGTCATGATTGTTTCCTCTGCCATTTCTTTACCGCCTGTGTTAAGTGACAAGAACAGTAGCAGCTACGTGCTGAGTGTGGAGGAGAAACACTGGACTTCTGTTACTTGTTACTGCACATTAAGGGTTTTTTTAAATAAAATAATTTAGCCTTTTACCCCAGCTAGGTTATACTAATATTATGTTGTTTAACTTTTACAAGAATTCTGGTGTTTAAAACATCACAGCTCTTTTGTGCATTATTGTGCCTTGTTATAGAGTTACTCAAGGCTGCCTCTGGTCACTTCCTGTCAGCACCTGTGTGTCCTATCGGTCTGATCGGACTCCAAGCTGATCGTTTGCACTGACGTTGTTTAGATCCTTGTGTTGTTCTTACTCTCGCTTCAGAAGTGTCTGCTAAATGAATTGTAGAACGCTTCTAAATGTAAAGCAAACTTGTAATGTTTGTTCCCTAAGAGGAATCATCAGTGCACTTTAGGATACTTTGAATCCTTTTTCTATTCAGTGTCCTCAAACACAGAGGAGCAGTTTGTTAGGTCCATACTAACTCTGCTGCAGATTACAAGGTCAGAACCATTTCAAGATGAGTGAAGCGAACTGTTGGGGTTGAATCAGAAAATTTTTCCTGTTATTAATGCTCATGTGTTTTATATTTCATTAATGCACACTCGTTATTTAGCTGTTGTTTATAAATTTAAGATCTCAAAATGTAAAAAAAAAAAAATGATTACATTCTTCTTGTAATGAGAGAGAGGGCTGTTTTTAGTGTTGCATATCATATGATCCTATCTGAGTATCTGATCTTTCTTTAGTGCATTAACAGCTTGCTCTCTAGCACAACCCAAGACACACTTAGGGAAAGGATCCATGCAATGTCAAAGATGTTTGGTTGAAAAGTTCTGAAAATAGAAATGCTACATGTTAGGGGATGTTAGCATAATAATTATTTCCACAACTGTACAATCCTCAAGCTGATTCATTTCTTTGTGCATGTGTTGTCATTTTGGGAGCTAGATGTGTAAATAGATCGATGAAATGTTAAAGAAGCAATCAAAATGAAAAGAGACACTGTGTTTTCATTTTATTCTTTCTTTCAAGTGCTATATCAACGTCAAAGATTTCATGGCCTTGCATGACAAAGACGGTACATTTTCCAACCCTCCACAGCTACGTTAGGATTCTTAATAACAATATTTTTTACATTCTGCAGGATATATAAACGACCTAACAAGAGGTCAGGATTGTGTATGGCTCATCCAATAAAGCCTTACCTTCAAAATTTAACAACACATTTATGAATGCAAACCCTTTAAGTATCTACTGAACACCATGTTTAACAACAACATTTTGAAAAGTTATCCAGACTAATAGTTCATACATCAAGTACCCCTGCTGACCTCTGTTCACCAAACACACAACAGTTTGTGACATGTGTGGCCAAGGTGACATGGCACATGAACGCCTCATTCAAAAAATTAAAGAGAGGAGCGAATCTCCAAGCATTTTGACAACAGAATTACAGTCTGGTGTTTCTAGGCACTAGTTGAGTTGGTTGTCCTAGGAGAAGCTGGCCTTGAAGAGCTGTGGTGTTACAAAGACCTAGAAGAGAGCGGAGCAAACTAAGCTAGTTTCTAATCCCCTTGTAGTACTAGAGTAAAAAGAGTAAACAGTCAGCCATGTTTGAGAGAGTTACTGTCGGGCCTTCATAGACAGCTGGTAGTGTGGCTACAGCACCGGTTTTATCATCACTGCCAGAGGGAAGTCCATTTAGTCTGAGTACAGCAGTGAATATTAAAGCTGTGATCTCACTATGTTTCACTCTGTAGATTCAAAATGATACGCAATCAGATACCAAGGAAAGACAGAAAGTTTAAACATAAAATGAAACTGTCATGTTACATCATCAAAGATGTCGGCAGTAGTTGGGGGTGGCAGTAGCTCAGTCTGTAGGGACTTAGGTTGGGAATCGGAGGGTCGCCGGCTTAAGTCCCGGCACGGACCAAATCCGGAAATTGGCCTGGTAGCTGGAGAGGTGCCAGTCCACCTCCTGAGCACTGCCGAGGTGCACAGCCCCACCAGCTCAGGAGCGCCCACTGTGGGCAGCCCCCTCACTCTGAGACCTCTCCATTAATGCAAATGGAAATGGAAATGGAAATGCAAATGTTTTTGCATGTTTGTGTTCATGTTCACTAGACAGAGTGTAAAAAACAAATTTCCCCTCACGGGATCAATAAAGTATAAATTATTATTATTATCATGTCATCAATCATTAGAAACACAAGTCATTGGGGGGTATTTTAAAGCCTGTTGTCTTCGTACAGAATGAAAAGTGTGTCAGTGAATATGTGCAGGGCTCAACAGAAGAGAGAAGCTCACAAGCTGTGTAATAGCTGTTTTCACACCTGCACTCCGGATAATATCTAGATATTTACAGGAGGACTTCTCCGGAGATTCTCCTGACCTAGTCGTTCACATATGCTCCTCACAGCGGGGGGCATTTTGGGATTTCAACATTTTTGTATCTTTAACACAAACATACTTCACTTATAACTCACACAGTATGTATAATCTCCAGAGCCAATCATCTCTTAAAGAATCTAGTAAGCTCCAAATGATGCTTCAGTTTCTGTGCTTCAAATATTCTGACAGTTATTTCTTCAACACATTGAACAACAATAAAAAACTGAAAGTAACTTTTAATATCCAGGGCTCCGCCTACTCAACTCAAATGTAATATTCTCCTTGTTATCTGACCGGTGTATGTGAGGACTTACATGTATGATATACATTTGACTTCAGTCAGTAAAATGTTCTCAATCCTTCAACTAGATTTAGTTTAAATGTTTGGTTTGTTCTTTTTCCCGCGCTCTTTGACCTTTTCTAAAAACCTGCTGATGCGTCTGAGTGTTCATCCTTCAGAGAGAGAGAGAGAGAGAGAGAGATAGAGACAGAGACAGAGACAGAGACAGAGGCAGGAGACGATCAGGAGCTAAGGGCTCAAAGTGGCTGTTGGTGTTTCTATCCATCAGTGCCGTTCTTGTTGGGGCTGTTTGAGTTGATTGTAGTGCCGTCTGGCTGCTGGCCGTCTTTGCGCGGCGGCATCCTCTCGTTGATCCTGTCGAGACCTCGAGCCTCCTCAAAGTTACGAATCTTCCTCGTAGGAGAGAAGCCTTGAATGGCTGAAAGGCAGAGACACAGACGATTAAAAATCATTTCCTGCAAAGTCTTCCTGTCAAGATATATTCTCTGGAGCTTTCAGCCTCAACTAGAGTCCTCGAAGGATTCTGTTTGAAAAGCTCAGAACACAGTGTTGACCTCGCACAGTGCAGATGATCAGTGAACATCCAGAAATAAACAATCAGTGTTTACCACAAGAAAAACAAATCTCACACTGAGTAGACTTACGTAGTGTCCGGAAGAGCCGAGAGCAGCAGACAGAGAAGGAGAGCAAAGAAAAAGCACAAACTCTTCAGTCATAGAAGTCGTCAACACAGAGTGCACCATGTGAGGGGAAGGTTTACATGTGCATTTAGAACTTAAACTAGCTGCTGCTGGTACTCACACAAACACATATCTGTAACAGGAAGCTTGTTTTTGAAATGTACCTTTACTTGGGTTAGGTTTAAATCTGTGCAGCAGATCAACTCTTTTTAATGTTAGAAAAATATCTGTTATAGAAAAAATTAAGAATGGTAAGAATGACCAACCAAGCAGTTAAGTCTGGTGTGATGTTGATCTTTACAAAATGTACAGACACAATGACCCTAATGACCCTTTGTAGTTCGGCTTTACTGCATCGTACACACACAGGAAACTAGTCAGGGCGCAAACCAACAAACTTAAAGGGATACTTCCCCCATTAGCATTAAGCTTTGTATCATTAGAAACCTGGTAGTATTTTTGAATGGTCATGCGTCATTTTCCCTGAGATGGGAAATCTTTGTATTTTTAAGTCTTAAAAGGAGCCTCCGATGATGCAAAATGATGATTTTTGAGTCACTGGAAGCTGTTGCGGTTAGCGGGGTGAAACTACAATGATAGTTCCTTATATTTTCGACCACTGAAGCTACAGACCAATCACAGATCAGTGGGTGGGAACTCACTCCCAGAATCGAAACTTAACGTCCGCCATATTGCTAGGAAGCTATGCTAACAGGCTCTATGGAGAAAGTTGAGAAGAATAAATGTATGATAAAAGTATGTTTCAACTTCAAACTGATATGGATGAAGGGGATTTTGAAGGTCTTGTGCTCGAACTGGATGTTAGTGGCTATCTCTACGAGCCGCATTATAGTGACGAGACGGCTGCTGCCTCTGCTGCCGTGGCTGCTGCAGCCCGGGGGCCGGCTCGAGCTGGGGCGGACTGGTAGTGTCGGTGCTCTCACTGTTTGTCTATGGACACAGACATGATCCTGTTTTCTGACAGGAATTTACAAGATCAATTCTGGAAGAAATCGCTGAATCAGTTGAGGAAACGGCCATTATGTGTTGTAGTAAATGTCTGTAAATAGAGGACCTTAGTGGTAGTGGCCTGCGGAGCTGTGTATTCTGGGAGTTGTTGTCTTTCATCCACATGAGCCAAAAAGACACTTTCTGCCTTTTCTCAGCCAAGAAGGCACCAACTTCAAAATGTATTTCACATTTCTACTACATATATGACCCAATGTCTATACAGATTCATGTTTCAATTTGTGAAGCCTTTAAGAAATATGAGGTTCAGACTGTTAGATAAAATGTATTAAGTATATAAAGATAATGTGAAATAAGGAAGAGTTCATATTTGTAATAATCAGCTATAAATAAATGCTTAACAGGTTGAACTGTATGTCATGGACTAATGGCTTAAAGACTTATTTCTATGAAATGTAGCATGGACCATATGTATTCAGATGAAAAGAGGGTAGTTACATCATTAAGTTAACACCATCATTTCATTTTCCCTAAGAGTTGCCGTTCATCTGTTTCTGTGGAGCCTCAAGGGTTAACCCCAGAGGGTTCATCCCAGCTAACTGAAGAGCTATAAACCTGGATATTGAACCTCTTTTCTTTCAAATGAACGGGTCTGATGTTTACCAAAACATCATCATGATGCAGTTTTGTGAGAGAAGATGTTTGTTTGTTGAATGGAGGTCATTAATGATGCATTCAAGGCAGTCAGGAAATCTAAATGCTGATTGGCTTTCGTGACAATAAGGTAGATTTGTGGCTGAAATTGAAACGTTTTGATCTACAGCTGCACTTGTCTGCAGGTATCTGTTAAGTTAAGTCAATACTACTGGGACGACAAACTACCTTCAAACTGAAACCAGAACACTTTCCAAAACTTAAAGAGGACATATAATCCCCCTTTTCCACCTTTTCAAACAGTCCCCTGTGGTCTAAATGCTGTGCTTTGGTCAAAATATAACATGAATCAAGCACCAGAGGAGGTTTGTGACCCTGTCTAAACCAGCTCTCTCAGAACGCTCCGTTTTGGTGTGTGTGTCTCTTTAAATGAAATGAGGCCCCCCCCACCTGAGTTTTCCCCGTAGACATCACTCCTCTGTAGAGAGAATAAAGATGGCGGACCTGTGCAAAAGTTTTGCTCTAGGCTGGGGGTGGAGTTCATGGGTGGAGATACCAGGGGAGGGGAGTTTTTTTTTTTTTTTTTTTTTACCAGAATCCCACTGTGACATCACAAGGAGAGCACATTTGAAACAGAGCATTTCTCTCTGTGTTGTAAGACTTATGCAGACCACAAACAAAACACATAAATTGAAACTGACAATTAATTACGTATTTTACTCTTCAGATCTATCCAAAGTAAACATTATAAACATTCATTGTCTGTTAACAGGCAAATATCTATGAAGTACATTTGTATTAACCTTAGCCTTTATTGATGATGGTTATTCTAAAGTGTACAGCTCACACTGAAGCGTTCATTGTTGTTGATGTGTTGAGCATGAAGGACATGAGGACTTCAGGTAAACTAACCATCACTACAGCCCGCTGGTTGTAGGTGCCCACAGTGGAGCAACAGTGAAATGGTGTAATAAGATTAGCTGCTGAAAATATCCCCGACAGGAATGTCCCTGCTCTTATCCTAGCTAGGTCTTAGAGGGCTTTTCTCTCTGAAGATAAAATCCCCTTGTGAACACAGTTTGAGGGAAAGTATGTCAATATGTAAAAAGTCATTCACACAAACCTTTTCAGCACGGGCCTAACTCACTGAAGGAAAAGTGAGGCAGCACTATTTGAATGCCTTTATCTCATCAAAGCATTACTCTTATAGAATTATATAAGCTTCAAACATTTCTGTTTGTTGTAACTCTAAACACAGAATATACCAAAAAAAATGTGAATATCAGTCGGAAGACTCTCGTCATGACTCTAACAATTATCTTACAAACATGGAAAAACTGTTTACTAGATTCTCCCTGGGTTAGCTGAGCAGCATATCACTAAACTCAAAGGCTGGAGGAGGCAAAGCTAACAGCAGCACGGCGTGCAGAGAGAGGTGAGACGGACGTTTAAATGGACCTGATGTGAGAACAAGCTGTGATTCAATCAACTGGCTGTCAGCACATTACATTATGACATCCTGCATGAACCAAGGCAAAGCTTCATTTTGTACATGGGGGCTGTATTGGAAAGTGTTCTGGTTTTCATCTGTATGAAGTCAGAGCAGTATTGAAAATGGTGAGCACAGTATAGTTCGAAACAGGAAACCGTTCTGCAGTCTAAAATGGGATTCATTGCTTTGTTTTCATTTCTCAGTTGTTGATCGGCCGTAACAGTTGGTATGAGGTACCAAAGCAGTAATCTGAATTATTCTAAAATACCCTTCATATGGTTTGTCTTTTAATATCTGATCCTCTGTGGTGGTGAACTTCTTTAGGACTGGGTGGAAATGTTTACTTTTAAAGGTATGCGTAACTTTGCAACAGAACAAATATACATTGATCTTTATTTTATTGAACCTTTTTTTAACCAGGAATATTCACTTTGAGATATTAAAAGACCATGACAGCAGCACATGTAAACAGAGGGGATGTCTCCTCCTCTACTCTGCTCTCATTATTTGATCTATGGACACAAATCTATCCAATTAACCTGTTTTACTCTGGAACAAACAAGAGCAACCTGCACTAAATCCATAAAATATGATAGAATAATAAAACTGTGGGAACACTACAGAGACATTCAAAACCAAGAAGAAGGGACACAAATACATTTGAAACACACAGAAACATGAGGCAAACAGCCATCCATACCTTTTGCTTTAGCTGCCTCTACCGTAGCTTTTTAAAGAGAGTGTGGAGAAGAAGGAGAAGGAGTCATCAAAGGCAGCAAAGAGACAGAAAAACACAACAGTTACATGAGTGAACTCTTGTGTTCTAACAGGACAGACAATCATCATCAGAACCAGAGCACCTGGAAAGTGAAAGTAAGCAGGTAGGAAGGCAGAGATTTAAAATAGTGTAGGTGATGGGAGGGGGGGTACGGCTGAGCGCTTAGAGTGCATGTTGAGATGAACAACAAAAACAATACACAATGAGGCTCCAAGTCAAAGTGGAAGAACACACATGACTACAGAACAATTACTTATAATTGAGTATCATTGAGATCTATTCAGCAGTGAACTGAACATGATGATTCATATTTTTCTTTAAAGATGTTTTTTATTTTTCTTTGAAACATAAACAGCTGTATTCTCTTCTTACTGGAACATGCTGCTGTAATAAGCCTAACCCAGAAGGTTAACCACAAGAATCACAAACAATAGATTGGAAAGGGAAAAAAACAATGAAACTGTATAGAGTCACAACAAGCTAAACTAACTAATGCACCAAACATGATGAACTACTAAACCACAGCTGACTCTGAACTAAAATGTCCAGGAGACCCAGAAAACACTAAACAAAAAGCAAAGAGATAACACCAAAGACTGAAGTCACACCCCAACTTAAACTCTGGGAGACAATGGAAATGTAATACACACACAGATCTGTGTTAGTGTTTATATACACACAGAGGACTGGAGGAAAACAGGAAGAACCTCTCTACCTCTGAAGGTGACATCATGAGTCAGCACAAAACACTGGAGGAACACAGGGAGAACCTCTCTACCTCTGAAGGTGACATCATGAGTCAGCACAAAACACTGGAGGAACACAGGAAGAACCTCTCTACCTCTGAAGGTGACATCATGAGTCAGCACAGAACACTGGAGGAACACAGGGAGAACCTCTCTACCTCTGAAGGTGACATCATGAGTCAGCACAGAACACTGGAGGAACACAGGGAGAACCTCTCTACCTCTGAAGGTGACATCATGAGTCAGCACAGAACACTGGAGGAACACAGGGAGAACCTCTCTACCTCTGAAGGTGACATCATGAGTCAGCACAGAGCACCTGAGCTTAATCAAAGCCAATCAGTGACACACACCTGACTGCAGCGAGGTGATTCTCTCACCTCTCACTGAGCTTCCTCACAGTTACACATTGAAATGTAAAGTTTGCAGATAGCAGGTAGCATAGGCTGCATTGTAGCTGCAATCTCTCCTCTTTAGCAGCATTAAATGGTGACACATCTGCTCGTCAGAAAGCTTGAAATGAACGTTTATTTTTTGAAGTACTGCGCTTCAAAAACTGAACAGAAGGCAGGAAATACAACTTGAAGAATCTGGATTGGATAGAATAGGTACACCACCCCCAGTTGGCCTCCCTTGTTCAAAGCTGCAGCTAGGGGAGAAGTCCAGGGCATTGATATTCTCCAAAAGGTCACAGATGTGGTTTTCCCTTTGACTGCCCTGCGACTTCTGTGAGACTCCAGCATGACAAAGCCTGACACCCTGCATTTCCTCTGATGGACGAGCACAGGTACTGACCTTTAGATCACAAGGTTAGTACCCAGATCCAGACGGCAGGATGCCCTCCACACCCAGACAGCCTAGAGCTCAGCCCAAAAACTTTATTCTGCCTGGGTGGGAGGCTTGAGTCAAAGTGTAGCCAGAGCTTCATGTGGGGGTATCATTGATCTACAAGCCTTCAAAGGGATGTCCAGCTAGTCTCCCTAACTGGACATCAGGACAGAGAGGGGAAAGTTGTGAAATGCTGAGGGTTATGATAAGTATAAAAAGAGTAGTAAAAAGGGGGAGGGGTTTACCACTCAGTGAAAGACTTCTCCACAGAATCTGTGGATATTATCAACTAGAGCAGTGCTTCCCAAAGTGTGGGCCGCGGCCCCCTGGTGGGTCGTGTGGGTACTACAGGCGGGCCGTGAAAAGGCCTCCACCAAGTATAATATTTACCATGAGCCAACCCCTCAAACAGAGTGATTAGTAAGGCTTGTAATGACTATTCATGGACATAATATCATATGATATTTTAATATCTGTTTAGTAAACTTTTGTGTCTATCTTGCCATAAGATCATGTTGTCATGTCCAACATTTTACCCTTACTGAACGTGGGAGCTGTAGTCATAACTTTTATTTTATAACAGACCCTGGAGTAATATAGTATTTCAAAGTGGGCCGCGACAGTCTTAAGTTTGGGAAAGGCTGGACTAGAGTACATAATATCATTCAAAGATTGAAAGACATCTCTCAGTTGTCTTTGTTATAAATTAAATATGGGCTTTTAATGTTTTGTGAATCATCATGTTCTGTTTTCATTTACATTTTACAAAGTGAATTTTTCAGGAATTGGGACTGTAACATCAGGCTGCCTGAGTCACGCCTACAAGGCACCACTCAAGGCTTTAAAAAAAATTAGGCATTTGGTGAAATGGTGAGAAAAGTCCAAAAAGGAATGAAAGAACAAAGTATTGAACACACTTACCAGTTTGTAAGGTCTGCTTCCCCCCTGACAACACACCCAGAGGGAGAGTTCCTGTCGGAGTTAAGCCTTTCAGTTGTAACACACTCTCACTTTCCTCCCTAGTCAACAAACAAAACACACCCATAGATTACATCCTGGTCACCAGGCTGTTCTGTAACCAAAGGTTGTTGGTTGAGCCCTCACTGGATATATAATCTCTACCTAATCAGACAAAGACTGTAATCAATGTCCTTACATGTCCGGGTCTACACTCCACAACAACACTCACAACTTCTGTCATTTTAATAATTTTAAGGAAGTGTTATGATGTGTGTAAACATGGTTTAAATGAACACACTTCAATTGGATGGATTGTGAGAGTTAGTGAAACCTCCTGATGGACAATTAAATAGTAATTTTTTTCAAAGAGGGATTATCATATTTTTTTTTAGTGACAATGCAGAGTGAACTGAGTGAAGACAGCCGACAGGTTTGAATCCTGTGAGTGAGCGGGTAAAGTAGTACAACGTATATTAAGTTCATCCTGTTAAATATCATACTTAGAGGAAATCATTGGATGGACTGGATTGTAACTTAAAGGAATGACTGCATAAATATTTGAAGTTAAAGATCTTTATTTGCTGTACCAGTATGTGTAGGTGAAGCCTCCTAACTGGTGGTGGACTGGCTTTACTCAGCAGAGCTCTGATGGACTGCAGGTACAGCTAACGTTACCACACTGGACCAGTATTCAACATGATATAAACAGTATTAATGGATATCATTAACATGCTGGTCAAAGCAAAAAGGACAGAAGGAAATCACATCACGTTTGGCAAAAATCAAAAAGAATTGATTGAATACGTTCAGAATCAGAAGCTGTGAACATACAGACACCTCCTGCAGACCTTTATTATGTATCTATACGTTGATCTACCCAGGATCAAAGAGAGTGCTCAGGCCGTCTTCACACTGGACTTCAGCACCTTGTGTGTTCTGTAACCTTAGCAACGGGATCTAGCCTACGGCGCAACCGTCCCGGAGCAGACGCATCAATTTAGCACAGAAAAGAACAAACAGGACGGGAAGTCAGACACCGATACAACATTAAAACATCCGGTTAATTTTCAGAATAAAACACTCCGTTTTAACAGTTCAGAAAAACGACTGTTTGTGTGTTTGTTTATGTGTTTATAAGGTTTATTTAGAGTTTCATACCACATACATCGTATTATCTCACGTTGTCGTATCTGCTGGAAGTTCTGGTCTGACATCGTTCTACCGATAACGCTGGCTGGTAAAATGTCGAATACAGTGCAACCATTGCATGGCGTTTGAGGAGGAGGATGCTCCTTGAACAACAGATGCATGGTTTATGTATGCATTCATATGTCTGGGTAACCAGGGACGTAGGTTACTAGGGAAGGTACACGCAGACCTACACGACTCGTCCTGATTGGTCAGCTGTCAGAAAGGCTGATGTCTCACGGCGCTGTTCTGAAAAGTTCAAACAATTCAACTGAAAAAGGCGTCGGGCACAGCGCTGTTTGAAAAGGTGATATCCTTTTTCCTGTTTCCATAGGGTTGTATGTAAAAAAGAAGTCGAGTGTGAACATGGCCTTACAGTGTAAACAACAACATGCTGAAGTTAGAGGAGAAGACTGGACTTCTCTCTTAGCCTTCAAGTGTTTGGACGTGTCTAAACGCTCATCTAACCACTAGAGTCTCCTGCTTTGAGGTGAATATGTGAACAACCAGATCAGGAGGATTTCAAGGGCGGTCCTCATCACAAAAGAAGTAAATCAAAGGGTCAGACCTGAGGACGGAGAAGACTCGGGCCATCTTCCCTACAGCGCGGATCTTGTTCCGGATCACCTCCTTGCGCATTGCTGAGGTTCCACCTAAAAACAAGAAAAGTATAGCAGCTGGAGTATTCAAAATAAATCCTCCTTTACTCCATATGTTCTTTACAGTGACAGAAAAACAACAAGAACATGGTCTGATACATCTTTAAAGTCATCTTATTGGTGGATATGTTCCAATGTTTTTACATCCTGGATCACAGCAGTGCAACATGTTAGGACCATTTAAAGTTCCCACTCTAAGAGGCTGCCATGTGAAGATGGTGAACAGGGTTGTCACCCCACATTTAACTTCAGACATGATGAAAAGGAAGTGCTTCATACCAATCACATGACATGAAAAGCTATTTACAAACTAACCTGAAGATACTATTAAGTGACAGGAGAACAGACACAATGGAGAAAGTGAACAACTCGAGCCCTACACGCTCTAATAAAAGCAGACTACCAACATCCAGTGGGGACAGAATCAACCAGTAAAAGTATGAACTATGACTTTTTGTCTTACCTTCATATTGGTCGTCTCCCTCTGACATGAGTTCATCATCAGAGCAGATGTTCAGTACATTCACCAACATCTCTGTGACTGTGGGGCAGAATGAAGACTGCTTTAAAACAGGATTCTCAAAAGAAACAACCATACATACTTAATGTACTCCTACACAAGATAAAACACTAACAGAATCATTTATACACCAAAAGCAACATTTGACAACTTCTTATGGCGTGATGTTTTCATTTCTCTTGGACTATTTTCAAACTCCACCATCTATAGCCCCATTTACTTCCAAAGGTCCCAAGAACTTTTAGTTCCAGGGACTTCTCTTTGAGGAAGTGAGGGCGCACTCACACTTAAAGTTGCCCTGTGATTGGATACCTCACTCCCCTCATTTCAGCCAAAGCCAGAGACACACCTCTGAAGATGATGAATGATTTAAACCCCTGCAATGAATTCCCAAAATAAAGAACTAGATTTCAACAAAAGAAGTTTCAAACATCAGTCACAAGATCTTTGTTGGATTTCAAAATTGGATTTCTGAAAAAGATTTACCATCACCAAGGTAGGATGTAATATAATCAAAGATGGTATTTTAATGGAGCTTACACTTTCCTAATGTCCAAACAAAACATACACAAATGTAGTTTGTTTGTCAAGCCACATTTTTAATGGTCATGAATAAGTTAATAAAGGTTCAAAGAAACACTTGAATGTATTAAAAATGCATCATCTTAAGAGATCAACTAAATCAACCCAAAGGAAAATAGTACCTGCCACCAGGGTCTTTTTTAGGGGTAGACCTACAGGGTACCCCCAAACTAAATCAAGAGCCTGGTTCCTGCAGTCCAAATGCACATAGTTCCTGAAAAGGTCCGTAGTACCGGGGGAAAGTTCCCGTGGTCGTAAAGGGGCTCTGGTTAGAATTCACTCAGTTTACATGACTTATAAAAAAAAAAAACAGGGGTTTCTGGGTAATCCTGGCTTTGTGTATTTTAAAAAGCAGAGGAAACAGACAACTCAATGAAAGGTTTATTTTGCCCAAACAACAAACATACCTTTCTCTCCAACAAAAGGTAAAGACCAAGTGAAGACGTCCATGAAGTTGGGCAGCCAATAAGGATGTGGCGAGCAGTTGAACTGTCGGATGTTCATCACATTGTTCTCATACTTTAACACAGCAGCTGGGAGTGACAACACATTGAAACATAGAGGAGGAAAGATTCAAGGACTGGAAGCTGTTGAATACAATCTACAATGAGGAGAGTGAGAGAAAGCCAGACCTTTGTTGTTGTAGACATCGAGGTAATTTGGAGCTGAGAAGATAGTGATTAATGAGGGGAAGCCTGTGGTCTGGCTTTTTCTGTACATCCGATACCTGAAACAAAGTTCAATTTCAACAATCTGTTTCATGTTGTGCAGTAAACTCATCACCAAATCATAACCCTACTCACCCTGCATCCTGTGCTTCATGCGCTCTTATTACGGACAGCAAGTTATTATTAACTAAAAAGTCACAAACTGCTGAGTAACTGGAAAAAAAAAACAAAGAACCAGAGAGAGGTTAAAGCTTTTCATGAACCGTAATGATTAAAGAAACAGCATTAGGACACTCATGACTTGTTGAGCTAGGTGTTTAAGGATGCTTAGCATCAAGAGCTAAATGTAGGCTATAATGCTAGGTGATCATTAAGCATATACTATAATCATAAGCAGCAGTTTGAGTCTGTGAGCATATTTAGAAAAGGCCTCAATAAGCTGCTATGTGTTTGAAAATGAAGTAGATTTAGGTAACACAGCAGCAGGAGTGATGAATGCAATACCTGAAAAAGTAGGAACATCCTCTGACAGAGTTATGGTTAAAGTGTTCAGAGGTCTTTTCACTACCATAGTCCTCACCAGGGTCAGCCCAGATCAGGTCACACATTGGCCCAAACGCTGGCGGCTCTTTGAACCTGTCTAACTGTTAAACACAAAACACAAACACACACTAGGTAGAGAAACTCCAGAGTGCAGGATGACTTCTTACATGCAGAAAACCAAAGTGGCAACAGGTAGAGATGATTGATCTGTTGGATCAATACAAATCTTTGAATCTGCCTCAGATTAAGAGGGGGCACAATACTAATGTGTCCTACGTTCCAAAATAGTACCCATATGAATAACATTATATTTGAAATGGTAGTGAAGCCTTTTATGTTTGATAATTGGAAGCTAATGTGAAGATAGAGTTTGCAGTTGGCCTCTGCTCCCTGACCAAACAAGCCAGCGAGAGGGCAGTGTGAGGTAGAAAAGGGAGCAGCTTTAGATTTAAGGTAACAGATCCCATGATCACCCTGCATCTTTACTTTACTGTGTGTCTCATCCCCTCTCTCACTAAGACAGACAGAGAGAGACAGACACAGCTGTGGTATCTGGTTGCTATATTCATTTTTGTCCTAAAGGTATAAAATACAAATCATGGAAGTTCTACACTGCTAGATAAAGTTAGAAGGATGGGAGGAGCTAATGTAACCATTCATTTTTTAGTTCATTTGAAGTCTGTAAAAAATAAATAATTACCAAATCAATCAAATATCACAATGGACATGTACAGTACAGATCTTAATATAAAAAAGAAATCCTTTAATTGTTCTGCCATTTCCTTTGATTGTACACATCTTCATGGGTCAGGGGTTGAACACTTACTTTTCTTATGTCGTCTAGGCAGTTGATTTCTGGTGAGAGTCCGCCGTGCACACATAAAAACTGTTGGTTGAGCAGGGCAGCAAGGGGCAGGCAGTCAAAGGCCTCCATACATGCATCATATACACGCTCAGAATATTTTATTTTACCTGCAGCAATCACACAAGGTCAACACAGAAAGTGAGGAAACGTTAAGCTCATCAAGAATCATTATTTTACCAAATATAGCTACTGTTTAAAATCTAACCAGAACATATAAAACATAACTGTCCTCACACAACAGAATTACGAAACTGACATTTCAGACTGCATTTCACAAACATTCAGCCAGATATGCATGATGCACTATACATGGTACTATAAAATGCTACTAAGAATTCTTGCTAAATACATTTCAAATCCACAAAAATAAATAAACACTCATGTCATGGTAGCTGATGTTTTTCAGATAAGGATCTCAAAAATGATTTTGTTTTTTATCCTCACAAACACGACACTAAAGTTAAAAAAAAAGAACAATTTTCAAACTTCAGTTACTTTGTCTTAAAACTTAATGATTAATCATAACTGAAGAAAACAGACATGTGTATTGTCCAGATGAAGTAGACAAAGCTCTACTTCACCTCTAGTTTGAAATATGCCTTCACATGAATATACAGCCTTCCATCAACCCTGGTGAATCTGAAGTTCTGTTTAAAAGCAGCTGTGTGTCTCAACGTCTCTCTGGGTAGTTCAGCATGGGCACATAATGCCTTTGGAGTCCAACATTGTAAGTTAAAGGCTGATAGCATGCTGAACAAACATCACAGGTTCAGTGGTACATTTGGTTCTGTTCTGCTCGACGTGCTGCTCAACAGCTGTAATTACTAGGGATGTCCCGATCAGCTTTTAAGGTCCCCGATCCGATTTTTTTATATTGAGAATCAACCGATACCGAGTCCCGATCCAATACTCATATTTGCCTAGATAAGAGATGGTCCACATTTTTAGTATGACAAAAACAATGTTTTTAAACATTAAGTAACTACAAGATGTCTTCAGCTTATTACATTCAACTTAGTCCAGCTGGTGTGTGAGTGTTGTAAAACTCACATATAAAATCAAATTTCTACTCAGAATGGTGTAAAAGCTTTTACCTTTAATATTCAGTCATGAAAACAAATGACACATTCACTTAGTGCTTAGTTAAATAACAAGTACACTTAAATATAAATTGTAGATCCACTTTAAAGTGGTATAACAGCTTGGCTGTAATAGGCACAAGTTTAACAAAAAATGAATTCTATAAAAACGAATTCAAAACATCTAATTTCCACATAAAAGTGGTGTAAACAGTTTCACTTGAATAGGCACAAGTTAGAGAAAACATGAATTCTCTAAAACATATTCCAAAAATTACAATTCCTATTATAGCATCCTTAAGTCAATAAAAAACATAACTTTCTGTAGAAGTATTACAATAAAACCGGAACATCAAAATACAAGGCACTCTTAACAAAACAATTTCTTAAAGTGCATTTGGAGCTTCTACAGTGTTCTTTAATCTATTCATTGTCACTTCAAAATGAAATGAAGGTTCTTGTTTAAGAAAACCAGTATCTCTACCCTGTTGGCAGAGAGGCGGTTCCTCTTCTCATCAATGATGTAGTGGATTGTCTGATCTGGGGATGGTTTGCTCTGTGAGGTATCCAGTGCGCAATGAGGCTCAGCAATGACATGGGACAAACATCAGAGCTCCAAATATCTGTCGTGAAGCTAACAACAGTCACATCATGTTTTAAATCCCCTAGTATGTTGTCACGAACTTTGTTGTACAGCTCCGGTAAAGCGGTGTCAGAAATGTAGCGAGACGGCAGGGCATAGCGTGGATCCAAAAGCTCCAGAAGACGATTAAAACCTGCATTCTCTACCACGGAGATGGGCTGATTGTCCAAAGCGATGAATTCAACCACCTTCTCTGTAATCCTTTTGGCCTTTTTGCTCCCTCAAGGATATTTATCCTTTGTTTTAAAGTCCAGAGTTTGTTGCTTCGGTGCAGCAGCCTTTTGCTCTGTTGCATTAGCGAAGGCGCTATATTCTGTAGCATGTTTGGTTTTTAAATGTCTTATCAAATTGGTGGTATTAAACGCAGCTGTAGTGCTACCACCTCGCGAAACGATGGTATTGCAGACGTTGCAAGTGGCTGTTTGACTTGTTTCGCTCTCTATTTTAAAATACTTCCACACTGCTGACATTTTAGCCACGGTGTTGATACATGTGCGGTGTTGTTGATACTACTACGTTTGCGGTCTGCCGCAAATTGTGCTAGGTTTACGTCAGCTGACGTAAAAGATCGGGGTGAGCTGATCGGCCTCAAATTCCCGATCACCGATCAGTTAATAAATGCCCAAATCGGCTCCGATCTGATAGTTGAGATCGGGATCAGGACATCCCTAGTAATTACTCTTTAACTCCCCATGAAATCAATCCGGCATTACTATGTTAAATGTTCAATTATCTGGCAAATAGATTTCAATAAAACATTATCTGAGTATTTTAATGACTAAATGTCTGTATGTTCTCGGTGGAAACGGGCAAGAGAAGTGGTTCAGATAGAAGTGATTGTACCCGACCTAAAAAGCCTCTGCATGTTTCTAATAAGCTCCACGAGAAGAAACGTGCTCAAACTAGGATCAATATTGGAGATGTTTTTGAAAAATGGAGAGAGGTTAGAACACAGAAAGGTTTACAGACCCATGCAGAGCTGGATAAACACTGAAGCTTCAGTGTTCACCACATGGTGACCTGTGAGAGCATCCACTCTAGAGAGGAGGGGGGGGAGACAGCTCTCTACAATGTTTAGAATTTAGACTGCAGTACCCATTTTAAACACTAGGTGTCAGAGTTACATATTGCTCCTTTAACCCAAGATAGTGTCACAGCAGACATGCAGCACTTAAACTGACTTGAGTGATAGAGGTCATACTGCTGTAAAGTGGAACAAAGATAATAGAGCAATTAGATGGGCTTTCAAATGGCAAAGAAGCTCTCGACTTACATTCCTGTTTAAAGGTGAAATACTCTGTGAGGTGCCGGCACTCATGGTTCCCACGCAGTAAGAAGAGTGTGGTGGGGTGGTTGATCTTGAGGGACCAGAGGTAGAGAACACACTGCGAGGAGGACAGACAGGGAGAGAAAAAGTCAAAGATTTGTACTGATGCGCACACATTTAAAAAGTGTGCCCAGAACGTGCTCAGCATTCAATCAGCTGTTAACTCATTTTCAAACCTCAGCATCTATAAAACACAAAGAATGTGCAGGAGCTGGGGACTGAAGCCTCAACCTTCCGGTTCAGAGACGTCTGACTCTACCCACTGAGCTACAGCCGCCCCTACTTGAAAGTTTTCTTTTGTTCGGAAAAAAACATTTCCAATACAAAAATATTCAGTTTACAATCAGTGATATAAAAACCTGATGGTCTAAGTATCTCAAGATTCAAAAACCTTAAGTATCATTTTTAGGTAGAATTTTAAAAAATTGTGTTCGGTGTACTGACATATCCAGTGCAAACACTTCGGCAAACTTATTTCAAGAACTCAATGCACTCACTCAGGTACACTGCCTCTGTTAGCCATACAAGTTACCTGAGGGCTGTGTTTTAATTCATGACAATTGTCAGAATATATTTATAATGTCTACAATCATATGACATTTTTTACTTCTTTATCAATCTGTTCTTTAGTCTAATTAAACCAAATATTATATTTTATATTTTATCATATGCTCTAACACAAGTTCCACTACCCCTCTCATCTAAGAAGCAATGATGTGTTTTCTCATGGCTCAGTAAGTGAATGTTTTGAGGGAGTTTTCAGAGTCACTTATCTTTCTTTTGCAAAGAAAAGGACATGCTTGAAGTGTGCGTTTAAATGAGTTAGCCACGCCATGTTTCAGTCTTCAGTGGAAAAGACAGACAATTGTAGTAGACTTGTCAAACGGCCATACTTACCTCTGTAACCATCTCTATTTCAGCTCTACTGGGTATCATTTGCAATCCTCTAATGTGGTGCCCTACTTGATCCTGAGCTCTGACAGATCTGGGGTAAACTTTTTTTTTCCCAACATGCACTTGTGCATGGAATAACCTTCAAAAACATCTACAAATAGAAACACTTAATACCTTTATGAGTATCACAAAGAATGTGGTGACAGAGGCATTTGGTTATTTTTCTTGAAAGGTCACTGTGTATTTGAATATCTATTAGGGCGGCTGTGGCTCAGTTGGTAGACTCGTTGCCTTTCAACCGAAAGGTTGAGGGTTCGATGTCCTTGGGCAAGACACTTAACCCCGCATTGCTCCCGCTGCTTCGTGGCGGTGTATGAATGGATGACTGTTGTACTTACTCCCTGATGTACGTCGCTTTGGATAAAAGCGTCTGCTAAGTGAATTGTAACATGTTGTAACATCTATTCTAAATTGTGTGGTGTTCTCATGTTGTGTTGTTAATGTTGTTTTCAGTGTTGGTGATTTAGTATGGCTGCTACCTTATCATGAGTCTTTTTAAAAGACCCACACACACACACACACACACACACACACACACACACACACACACACACACACACACACACACACACACACACACACACACACACACACACACACACACACACACACACACACACACACACACACACACACACACACACACACACACACACACACACACACACACACACACACACACACACAGTTAATAGACAGTTACACGTTCTCAATTTCACAGTGCTTTCCTGTCATACCGGTGTTTTGTCAGTAATTATTTTACAAACGTTGCGCTAATAACTGCTACAGCATCAACGTATCGAAAGCGCTTGTGTGCACGCATGTGTGTCACAGTTGAAAGGCAGCCGACGGCTTCACTGCTGTCACTGCGCACTCACTACACTCGAATTGTACACTCGCACACAGATCTTAGGGCTGGTTTTCTCTGATAAAAAACACGTTTGGTAAAACGGTTTGAAAACCACCAGATCCGGTTAGAGTACATATTGAGTTATTTAAAGTTAAAGGTTTCATTTCATTTAACCCTCAGGGTGTGCTGTGGTAACAATAACACAAGTGTAATTCAAACTTCAGACGTTCATTTACCGAAATGAAAACCATTTTACAGATGTCACAACCAAATTTCAACATGTAATTTCTATATTTTTTGACTGCATAATGTAAAGCTAGATTATAGGGATTATTCATCACAGTTGTTTAGGGACATTTTCTGTGTTTATTTTAAACATGTACGGTATATGGTGAATGGACTTTTTATATTTATTTTCTAGTCTTCTGACTACTCAAAGCTCTTTTACACCACAGGTCACACCTACACATTCACACACTGATGGTAGAGGCTGCTGTGTAAAGAGTCCGTCAGTATTAACTCATCCATTCATACACATTCACACACTGATGGTAGAGGCTGCTGAGTAAAGAGTCCATCAGTATTAACTCATCCATTCATACACACTCACACACTGATGGTAGAGTCTGCTGAGTAAAGAGTCCATCAGTATTAACTCATCCATTCATACACACTCACACACTGATGGTAGAGGCTGCTGAGTAAAGAGTCCATCAGTATTAACTCATCCATTCATACACCACAGACGAAGCAGTGGGAGCATCTTGGGGTTACGTGTCTTGCCCATGGACACATCGGACATGTACAACTACTGCCAGGGCTGGACTGGGACAAAAAAAAAAAACAATTGGCTGAACAATACTGAGCAGCGGCCCCCTGACTACACCTTCTGTTTCACTGTGTAACTCTTGACTGAATCCCTGGTTATCGAAGGTTACTGTGAAGTTCACATTGTCCATACTCAAGAAAAGTTTTTGGAAGAAGTGATCGTCAGAGAAAGAGCTAGTGTTAATCTTCATCTAACAAGATATTTTATAAAATGGTACTTCATATTTACACTTATATGACAAATTAATAATTCAACGGTAGCACAGCCTTAGTTATCTGCAGCAGTAAAATATATCAACCACATAAACAAAATTTGGATGCAGCCGTTTTTAGGCACAGCTCATGGTAAATTTGTCATTTTTAACTTCAATTACAATTGTACACTTAAATGGCGGCGGCGCTGTTTTGTAATCAATCCAGTGCACCAGGAAACGTGCTGCCAAACAACAAAAGAGGAAGAAAAGTAAAAGGAGAGGAAGATTTGTCAGTGTTTAGTTATTTTGTGGCTACGCTGCTATACAGTCATTTCCTGCAAAATTATCCAGCTACCAATGAACTGTCCATATCAATGAAATTATAAACACCTATGCAGATTTCTGAATGTGCATTCAGCCTGCGAGGAGATTTGAGTCTACTGGCACAATAACAAACTCCTGACTGCAGCGGATTCCATAAAGTTCAATGATAGACCTGAGAGTCACACTGAGTAATACATGGCTTTTATATGCGCCATTTCTGTTTTGTGTCTGTGCTTATATACATATGCTATCTGTCCCTCTCACTCCTATTTCTCTGTGACAGCGTCAGAGTATAATTCATATAAATATGAATTCATATTCATATGGGATGAATTAAGGTTTATCTTATCTCATATTCAGCGCCTTCACCTTTCATTACAGTGATGTTGTGTGTGATTAAAAGGTTTCAACATGCTGACAGAAGAAGAAAAAACCATGATAATAACCAAATGACAACGTGTTAGTGCCACAAATAACAGTCACACTAAATGATAAAGAGACAAAGAGTTCATAATTACACCGTCAGGATCAACACGTTTTAAAAACTGTTAATCAGTCCTGGTTTTAAAATAAGGCAAATGTCTAAAGAGGACAAACTTGAATAGTTTGTAATTGCAGTAAAAATATAGAAACTTCTCTCTGTGTTCATCATCAGACTCCATGTAAATGAAAACACTTGGTGCACATACATCACAATGCAAGAATAACAGTGTTTGACCCTCAACATGTCCGGGGGAGGGGCTTCATTTTATCTAACATCTTTGCTTCAACAGCAACACTTGAAGCTCGAAGATCAACTTTTTTGAATTTTATTATTTGTGACCTTCATCAGGGTCATGACCCCAACGCTTCGGTCTAATTAGTTAATAAAGTTGTACTTCATACTGCGAGTGTTGCTTGAGCTCTTCTAAGCCCTTCTCTCTTCATGCAGGAAGTTGGTGAAGTTGTGCCAGAGAATCCTCTGCTTCTTTTGTAAAAGTGTTGAGCCAGAATGCACGGTGCGTCTGCACATGCACAAGGCCGGAGAGGTACCCCCACCCCCTCACTATGAGCCAGGATAACCCCTGAGTAAGGCAGCTGTGACATCTGAAGTATAGAAAACTGATAGGGAGCGTTTACTGCAGCATCAAAGCTTTAGTTTGACTTAAGTTTGGCTTTCGTCTTTATGACTTATCATTTTATGATACTGACCTACTGTACCTCGCTCACTGTTATGCTGTGCAATGGTTAGCTTGTCAACACGACAGCTTCATTCTATGCTCACTCTATCCCTCTGCTTTACTAACACACCTGAACACACCTATTAGTTACACACACTAAGATTTTTTCTCATAGTCCACTGCAAAGCTCCTACATTGCACCTTTTGTACATTTTGTGTTTTTTATTTTTCATTTTTTATATTTTATATTTTAAAATTCTATTTTATATATTGTAATATCTTCTTATACTGTATTATTTAAGTTGCTGCTAGTTCTGTTTTATTTCCTTGTTAATTGTTTAGCACCAATACACCAAGTGAAATTCCTTGTATGTACTTGGCAATAAACCCAATTCTGATTCTGATTCTGAACATCCTGTTATTAGCCTGCTTTGCTGCAGTAAAGATTCTGCACTCTTATTTAGGGACTGTAAAGATATGATATGTAATAAACAATACTGTATGCTTCATACACAGGTAGATCACCTGCTTTGAAACAAACACTAAGTTACAGAACATTCATAACATCATTGGAAAGGAGTAGTGTCTTTCTAGAAAGATTTTTAGTACAATAAGGTTTTTTTGGGTTAGAGTAACACATAAACGTCAAAAATGACCTTTAATCACGTTTCTTTAATCATGGAAAGGTGGAAACTGTGAGCGTGATTAAAATGTATTTAGGTGTCTACACTGCTGGCTTCACAGTTATCTCAAATAAAACTTTATAAAAATAAACCAACAAAAAGATGAAGTGGTGCAAGAACTTACCTCAATACTGAAGTACCCTCGATCTACATAGTCACCGAGGAAGAGATACCGTGTGGTACTGGGTGATCCACCCACTTCAAACAACTTCATAAGGTCAAAGAATTGGCCGTGGACATCACCACATACTGCAAACAGAGAATCAAAAAAACAAATCATGCTTTGTTTATGTTATAAAAGCAGCCACACATATCCCTCCATATTTATTAAATAGATTTAAAGCATTGTGCACTCATGTAGGTTTCCATTCTAGTTCAGGACAAATATTATTTAAATATTCTTCATTTCTGATTTCACCACTGAACAGGCCTTTCTCAGTTTACAAGGATCAGTTCAGCAGTGAAGGACTCTAAAGATGAGAAAGAGCAGAGACCCGTAGCTCAGTTTAGGTGCTGCAACGTCTGTGCACACATGGCGTTAGACTCGCCTGCCAGCCAATCAGAGCAGAGTTTACTAAAGCACCCAGCAGCATGGTGAGAGTATCAGAGGATCATGCAGCAGGTAAGAAGATCTTCAGATTCTGGATCTCCGACATCGCCTGCGCCTGACTCACTGGCCGTAACCGTGCACAACTACTGTATGGTCAGACCGGGTGTGTTAGCTTGCGAACCACGAGCAATACACCGGCTGGGGGGGTGGCCTCTACCGCCTGTGTCTCTCAGCCTATGTGACACAGACCTTTATCCTCCCCTTACTGTTTCAATAATTATGGGAGGTAGAGACCTGAGCCCTGCCCTCTAACTATGGCAGCCGTAGTTTTGGGGCGTGTGGCTGACTGTGGGCTAGTGGAGGTTCTAGACCACTTTTACTGAGGGGGCCAAACTGGGGCCAGTTGTTTTGTCAGAGGAATTGGTCACCCAGCCAGCCCTGAAAAGATTGACATCTGTAAGCCTACCTGTTATTGGTGCCTCCACTTCCAGCATGCACTTCTCTTGGCGGAGAATGTTGGCCCCATCATTGACGATCTTTAGTGCAGCATCTTCCTCCAACCTGCCCTCTTTTACCAGGTGATTGCGGAGCACCTCAGCATTGGGCTTTCCATCTTCATACAGCTCTTTGACACTCAGCTTATGTTGTGGAGGGTATGGCACGGCTGTTGAAGACAGGTTTTATTAGCTCACTCAATTCTAAAATGCAACAAGGGTTTGTCAGCTTTAAGAGTTCAATATGGAAATAGCTCGTCCAAATTCAACTTTCATCAATGTCCACTGAAAATAGCCCACTGACCAATAGGATAAGACTTCCTAAAATAAACGTGGAGCGGAGGGGAATGCTCTGCATCTCAGACTGCAGAGGCTGGGCTCTAATCATGTAACATTTACATTGACTTAGCCAAGCTGAAGTTATTGCCACATGAGAAGGAACACATTTACAAAATGTCATCCAAGATGGATGATAGCAAAACTCACTGACACCGCTCAGTTACCTGCTCCAAACCTCCAAACCTACACAATGGGACAGTAGCTCGGTCTGTAGGGACTTGGGTTGGCAACCCAATACAGAAGTTGTCCTGGTAGCTGGAGAGGTGGCGCTGAAATGCCCTTGAGCAAGTCACTGAACCCCCAACTCAGCTCTGGTGTACTTCCTGTGAGCAGCCCCACTCAGACATCTCTCCACCAAATGTGTTCACATGTAAATAGTTGTATAAGGGTATCTGGGTGTATGTATATACTGTATAAGAGGTATAACCATATATTACCATATCTACTTATTAGAAAGCAAGGCATAGAACAAATGAATGAACTAATTAAATACAGTCCGGTTTTACAATTAGGTCTGTCATCACTAACAATAAAACTTTGAAAATGACTATGAGGGCCTTTTTGGAGCTACACGATTTGGAAAACATTTGCTATGACCTGACGATGATATATGTCTCAGGGAAAGATGGCCGTCTCTTCAGGCGTTCCTGTGTAGCAAGCAGTTAGTGATAAATGTCTTCCAAAAACACAGTCCTAGTCTGTCCGTATGGGGTGAAGAAACAATTTTGACTGGACGTCAGCTTCATTATTTGTGATCAGGGTCCGAAAGTAACACCCGCCAAGCGCCAATTGCGGGTAGATTTTCCATTTGGCGAGTAAATTTCTAAGGGCTACCCGCCACAGGGTGGGTAAATGTTTTACCCAGCGGTGGTGTATAAAACCCATGCTTTGATTACGTGCATTTGATGTAGCTGCAGCTACTTTTTACCCTGCTCCTCTCTCTCTCCTCTCCCTGCTCGCTGTCTACATGACGGAGCATTGCGGCGGCACACTGACACACAGTCTGGGAACTACTACTTTTTAAAAGAATAAAAGGCAAGCAAAGACATTTTTACAATTTTTACATTTCTTAATCTGACTAAATTCTCCAATCTGTGACTTCAATCCGTGATTGGTTCAACAGAACATAATACCTTCTAAATTAAATGTGCTGTATAACATACTGTATGTGTATGGGACACAAAAACACATTTTTTTATTTTGGCTGGTAAATGATATGCTTATTATGAAGATATGAATCCTTTCATCTACCTGCCACCTTGGCCGGTGAGTCAAAAAGTTAATTTTGGAGCCTGTTTGTGATGCATTCCAGGAAGTCCAGAAATCTAACCACTGATTGGCTTTTGCTACAGACTGTCACGCAGAACAGTCACTCCAGTTGAAATGTTTGATGCACAGTGTCCTGCATCATATCCCAGCGTTGATGATAGCTCGTCAAGGTGTTCCACCTTTTGATTCAAAATGTATTCAACCAGGAAAACAGCACTGAGGTTAAGAATCTCATTTAAGGAGTGCGCGTCTCATGTATGGAGGCTGTAGTCCTCCAAGCAGGCGGCCCAGGTTCGAGTCAAACCTGTAGCTCCTTTCCCGCATGTCATTCCCTACTCTCGCTCTCTCTCTCTGATTTCCATCTCTATCCACTGTCCTAACTCTACAATAAAGGCACAAAACGCCCCAAAAATAAATCTTAAGAATCTCATAACAAGAGTATCCTCATTGTGATCCATACTCTCAGTGACTGGTCAGTCCTACATGGACTACACAACACGTCCCATACTAGATCCCAGCGCCCCTGGATACAAAATCCACATTTTGATGAAGACTAACTAAATAGAGATTACAGCTGAAAACATGTCATGAACTATATCCATGAGTAAGTGATATCAATACCCATTTATAATTAGGGATTTTAGAACGAGAAGAGGAAAGAAAGGCATTAGCATTGGTTAATGAGTGATGTGGTATCAGTGATGGTGCAGGGGTAGAGTACTTCAAACTGAAGTTCAGGAACAAGAGCCCTGGTCCACTGATGTTTCTACACACACTGCCATGAAGCTGAAGCCGTGTGGGGACTGACCTCATGGTGGAACTGTAGAGAGCTTCTGGGTTGGTGAGGCCCACACATAACCAGAGTAGAAAAGAACATTTCAAACTTAAAGGACAAGCTGTCATGCATAGAGCAGCGTGGTATAAATAAACATTAAGTGCTCCCAGGCCTACAAGGCAGAGCCACAAAGAGAGCTGTAAGCTGAGGTACGAGCCTTAAGAAGAGATTAGGTAAAGCCTCTATTAGCAAGGGCTTCCAGATTCAGGGTTTGTTTACTTTGAAGCCTCGTCACACTCATGGATGGACAAGGCAGACGACAGGAAAGGATAGAAAATGATCATTTGATGACCACACACACACACACGCACACGCACACGCACACGCACACGCACACACACACAATTGTGATCAGCACAATGGAAGAGAACTAAAGATACGGTGGGGTAGACATGAATGAAACATGAAGACCACTTCACATCTAATTATCACTGAATTCATTATCTCCTAAATATATGTATCTTATAAACAATAACCTGGTTCTATTTCTACTTTTTGAAGTAGACATCAATGGATGTAACAATGAAGATTCTTGGAGAAGATGGGCTTCAATAACACAACAAAGCCTTAAATATTATATTCACAGGGTGAGAGAAAACATCAAAGCAGTTATGAACAGCAGCACAGAATGAGCTTATCAGTTGACTTACACAACCAGAGCAGCATTAGTCTACCAGTTAAGCCCTCTTACAGACACCAGTTCCACAGCTACCTGCAAGCACAAAACACCAAACAGCTGAGGTGGATTTCAGGTTTTTCTTACGGCCAACGAGACCAATGAATCACTTTTTGTAGAAAGACATAAAAACTGAAGTCAATCATGAATCTGTCATTTACATTTCCTGACAATAAAACTACAAAATATCTATTTTCTTCTTTTCCTCGTCTACTATAACACTGATTCATTCTGAGGTGGTGCATTTACTCATTTTAGAACACGCATGTTATCTTTAGAAAAAGAGTTACTGTTAAGCATTAAATGTAAATTGGAAAAAAAGGATTTTCAAACTAATTCTAAGTCGAATAAATACAATTCAAGCCCGGAGAGGTGCAGCCTGCTATCTGTCTGAAAAACAGCACACTGACTTTGTGTTAGAACAGTTTTCATTCATGTTTCTGAAAGGTTTGTTCATTACTGCCTCCAACCTGTAAATCATCTCAAATCCATCATGCATGTGGCTCTTGAATTTGTTTGGTCATGGGGGGTTTCCAATCTGCTTCCCAGCGTGTCTTATTCTAAGTGTTTCATGTCTACATGGTGTGTCATGTTTAGTTGCGTTCTTTAAGTCTATTGTAATATTTGCACAGTTTTTGTCTTTATGTGCTCACCTTCTGTAACCACGCTTTGAAACAAGACTGCTTCCGCCCACCGCAAAATCTCCGCTCACTTCTATCATGTCTATACAACGTCAAACAGGAGTAGACAAAAGCAGATAGCGCCCTCTGCTGGTTAACAAAAGTATCTGATTCTTTTTATTTCGGCAGGGATAGTAACATATCTGGACCGCTGTTTGGGGTTCCACCCACCAAAACAGAAATTCCTGCCTCGTCTTTTCACTGAGGGAGTCATTGATAAACCTTTTGATCAAATCAGACTGAATGTTGCTCCAGTCACTCATATCTGAGCAACCAACCAGACCAGCCAACAGGAGCACTATAAAGTTACTTTAAATAAATCTTGTCTCTCTCTGGCTGATCTCAGAGGTAAGAAGCGGATGTAGGAACCCTCTGAAGGATGGCCGCAAAGTTAAACCAGTGGTGCTCAACTGGTTTAGCCAGTGGTGCTCAACTGGTTTAGCCAGTGGTGCTCAACTGGTTTAGCCAGTGGTGCTCAACTGGTTTAGCCTCAGGACCAAGCTGCATTGCTGGTGTTTATAAGGAATGACCGATACATGTTATACATAGCTATCAATCAATCAATCAATCAATTTTTATTTGTATAGTGTCAACTCCTAACAAGTGTTATCTCGAGACACTTTACATAAAGCAGGTAAAATACCTTACTCATTGTTTTGTTACAAAAAGCAGGTAAAAGACCTTACTTATTGCTATGTTACAAAGACCCGGCCTATCCATCATGAGCACTTTAGCAAAGCAGCAAAAGTTACAGTGGTAAGAAAAAAAAATAAAAAATACACGAGGACTAAAGGGCGCCGTGTAACGGTTCATCAGGAGGTTTAAAACCCGCCTCAGCTCCAGCTCTCAGCCTGTCGTTAGGTTGACTGAAAGTTAGACTGAGACAGCATTTCCAACATGGCGGCTGCTGCTGATGAGCCTCCAGCGCCCCCTGTCGTAACAGATGGGTGACGTTACTCAGGCTTCATCCTTTAATATTTACAGTCCATGCTCAGGACCCACCACCAACTCCTTCATAAAAAAATCACCATTTAAATATCTGATGTTTTTCAACCAATCAAATTTCTACAAAGCAAAATTGTGCAGTTTGGACCTAAGACAGATGAAGACGTGACTGAACAAAGCAAAGATGTTTAAAACGAGCTTCATATACTGTTTTTCATGCACTGATTTGCGACACACCAGTTGAGAACCAGTGACTTCAACCGACTCAGCATTTATTCATCTAAAACCATGTTAGACACTCAAATGTTTAACTTTGTATCCTTCTTTTGGCTTTTTTCCACTCCTGAAACTCACAATCTGACAGAAGAACTTTACCTTTCAAAATAAAACAAAAATGTCAAAACAGTAAATAAAGTGATGAAGGCTTAAAGCAATAAGAAAGACAAAAGCATCACAAAGAGCAATGAGGTGAGGAAATCACATTTTAAACTCAATTAACAGTTTACATACAACTGATGTTTAAGTTTTTAATAATGTGAAATGTTCTTGTGTAACTTTGTCTTGATGTCTGACGTGTCTGCTAACATTAGTTATTTAGCATCTACATAGTTCTGCTACAGCGTTAGTTTATTAGTTTCATTAGCAGTACAGTAATAAAGCTGGATCATAATGGTGTGAATAATGCTTGAATGCAGAAAAAGGTAAGTGATATAACTTGAGTTGTGAGTGTGTGTAGCCCTCTAACAGACTTCACCATTAGTTTGGTAACAATACTTTAAAATGTGCAGCTTGTCCTTTTACTGTCAGTTGTACTCATATTGTTAAAAATAACTTTCTAAATAAAAAAAGGCCCACCAACAAGCCAGCTATGTCATCTTAACTGGTGAGTTTCCTGCAGGAAACACCGGCTGTGATGGAAATAAGTGGTCGTAGTAAGGATGGGGTTGGGCTCTCGGTCTCACACTTTGCTTTTGTCCTATCTTTGGCTGACACAACAAAAAGTTTCCAGTCTGTCCATCAGAATCAGAAAATACTTAAATAAATCCCAGAGGGAAATTTGTTTGTTACAGTTGCTCTAAAACACAACATAGCAGTAGAAATATAGTTATATAAAATAGAACATTAATGAAATAGTAAGATATCAATAAATAAGTACAAGAAATATTTACACAAATAAGAGTAAGAAAACATAAAACATGAAGACATCAGTATGAATAAATCCATTTAGTCATACTTTGCTGGTAACCCTGAGCAGACCTTTGGATTTCCATGACTGAGAAACAACCTGATAAATACAGATTCTGATGCATTTCTTATAGCGGTGTTATAGGCCTACATGTACTAGTCGATAAGTATGGAGATGGTACCTTTACAGAGCTCTATCCTTACTAATAATCTACAGATATCTGAGCATCATGTAGTCAAAGTGCTCTTACGGATGTCACTAATGTGGCTTAGATATTTGAACTGGTTACTCCACAAACACCTTCTGTCACTTCTGTCAACCCCCCCCCCCATTCAATCACTACAATGATGTAGTGATTGAATACAGACTTCTGACAGGAGGGCTTTCAGACTCTGTTTCCTTAAAAAGCTACAGGTGGAGTACTATTTACGTCGGCATGAAATCAGTGAAGAAGTAGAGTAGTACATGAGAAAACACCCACCTTTTACCAGCCTCTCTGTCGTGGACTGTTTCTCCGTTTTGTCTTTGTCTTTATCCTTTCCTGACATCTTCTCTGCGTCCGAAAGCTTAGGTCTTAAAGAATAAAATCTTCAGTCTTCTTCTTGCCAGCTAGCCCGAGGACAAGCTAGCACATCCACCAGGTGCTCAGGTGTTGTCGAAGGGGGATTCTTGTATGATTTCTCTTTCCAACAGATAGTTAAGAGAAGCTAGCGGAGGAGCTCTGACTCTTGTTGTGGGTTGAATGCCGGATAGCCAGGCTAGCTTGCAGAAACATTAATGCTAGCAGATTTTCAACGTTAACATTTAAGAGCACAGAAGAGCAAGAAACAGGTAGAAATATATATAAAAAAAAAAAAACACTCCAAGAAAGAAGGGAGGTGGCTGGTCCTGAATTTAATACCTGGTTATGACTGTCCTATGGGAGGCTGCCGTTATCACATAATCCGATTTAATGGTAGTTAACCTTACTCTTTCTCTGCTAGTTAGCCAGCTAACATCCTAACGAAGTGAAAGACGGTGAGCAGACAGAGACAGCAACGGAAGACCGGCTGAGGAGAAAACAGACAGGAGCACGTAAAGTAGCGTTTATTAAGGAAGCTTGGACACCGAGTGTCCTTCCAAGATACACTCAGTTTCTTGACTGTGTATCCTCCCCCTCGGATTACACTGTAATCTGACAGTGACTGAGGAGCAACAGTGGATTTCCTACAACATGGTGGAGCTGCTACTGATATGACGTAACTATGGAAACGTAACACGTGGGGAAGTGGTGCGTTCAAGGCACAGACCCTCTCTCCCTCTCTCTGATTGCCACATGATAATTATCACCTTGATTAATCCATCCAATCAAACACAAGAGACATCGGAAGCTCAACTGTAGTTCCTGAAAGATGACATTTCCTGTAAGCTTACAAAAATAATATAAACAATATTTAATAACAATTACTTAACACGCAAAAGCTGGATTTTATGGGCTATACAATATAGTAAAGAAAATATAATGGCAAATAATTGGCAAAGATATAAGCCATACTTTATTTCCTTAAGAAAGAAGAAGTAGAGATAAAAAGAACTAAACTGAAAAGACAAATTAACATGTCCATATGACGAAAAGGAAATGAATTCCATGAGGGAAATCCATCGGGAACTTTCCTGACATGAACTGGCAATACACATGGATTTATAAAAAAAAAGGAGAAATATTTTTGTTTGAAAATAAAAACAAGAATTTAATAAATCTACGTAGCCTATATAGATATCAGATTAATGTTGCTCGACAGTCTTATTAAAACGGAACATTTTGTTATCTTCTCAGCTATAACGGAGTCTTCCTGCTCAATCATCTGCCCCCTTTTTGCAACATCCACTGTTCTCTTAAATTCTGCTTTCATGCACTCTTGCACAAATTGTGACCAGGCGCTCTGCACACTCTTTCTCATCACCTTCCTTCCTTTCTCATCACCTGCTTTAAACATATGCCTTTAACCTAAGGTGTGCACCCTTCCATACTCTATATTCAAGATTTGATTTGTCACATGCTCAGTGAATTGTTGTGACTGTTCTGCAAGGCCATGCAATAAACACTCAAACATTATAATGAGATACATATATACCAGTACATGTAGAAATATAAGATTAAGAAAAATATATAAATGTACAAATTGTATAATGATGTAAAAGATATCAAAGTGTGCAGAGTAAAGTGTCAAGGTGTTAAGTGTCAAATGTGTAGATTGTGTGTGCATCATGTATGTTACATAGTGTGCTATGCTGATGAGGTGAAATGTTTTGACCTGAGGAGGGCGGAGTCAACAGTCCTGACAGCCTGAGGGACTTGATGTAACAAATAGTCTGTTGATGGCCTCTGGCTCTGCTCCTCCTTGAGGATGATCAGAGGGTGAGGAGTCCATGATACACTCTGTGGACTTCAGCACCCTCTGCAGGGCTCTTCAGTCACACACAGTTCTGTTCACATACCACTGGCTGATGTTTCCAGTCAGCACACTCTCCACCGCTCCAAAAGATAAAGATACACACAGGTGTGTTCATCTTATTGTGTAAGGATACACACAGGTGTGTGTTCAGGTGTGTGCTCATCGTTATATGTAGAGCAGCAGATTCCTACATTTGATTTGTGCAAACTTAAATTTTATGTTTTTTTATTCATATTTTATATCAACAGAATTTCATTTTCACTTCTCTTAAGGACATGGTTTTATTTCAAGCAGAACCCATTTGTATCTTTTTCTTACCATTGACTGTCAGGAATTGTAAACCCTGCAGCCAATCAGTGATGAGTACTGAGACCATGGTGGGATAAATGAATGCCTGGAGTATTTGTTCTAAACATGAGTGATTGTAGTCTCTGTAGTCAGCATCACATTCACATGTGGTTTATATTGTAAAGATAAGTATTCCTGTTCTTCTCCCAGAGTTGATTAAAAAGGCCGTGCGGTATCAACCCAGTAACACTCATTAATGCAACTGGATCAAATCTGATACAAAACTTTGAGATTTATTGAACTTGAAAATAACATTGAATTCAACTTAAACATTCAGCTGTACTAAGTAAATAACTACAACATTACACTGAAAAGTTCACCAACCACATAGAAAACGATGCATACAGAGGATCAGTTGAAAAGTAAAAGGCAGCTCAGCAGCTTAAAAAAGTATTAAAGAGGAATCTTGAGAGCAAACACAAAGAGCATGCAGACAGAATCATCCGCTGTTAGCTGGTTCATGGAGATGTTAATGGGAACCTTTTGTTGTTTGCCTCCTGGCAATAAGCTTTGTCTATTTAGTGGGAAAAGAAGTTTAGCTTAGGGTGACAAAGTATCACCAAATGATTACAGAAAACATTCCTGAGCCCTGTTATTTTTACAAAACTAAACGTTAAACAGCAACAAAACATGCAGAGACGCTGAATGTCAACCCCGGGGGAAAACCTCAAAACGATGCTGGAAGAATGAAAGAGAATCAAAAGCTAGACATGTTTAGTATCACTCTATCCTTGCCCTCTGCTAAAGAAATTGAACCCTGACAGACAGGAGGAGGGAAATCAGATGTTAGGCCAGTTGTTTCTTTGAAGGGTGTGGGGGGAGGCTACAGATGAGCATGGAGAAAGATGTCATTGTCAGCAGGACATGATGATTTCAAGTGTAGGCACTCATGGCTCTTCAACAGTGTGAGATACAGCCTTTGGGAAGAATGAGGTGTTTTTTTTTGTTTGTTTTTTTAAATCGCACCAAAAAAAGATTCCTCCTAAAGCCAAGACCACCATCTTGCAAGTTCCACATGTGGAAAGTCTGGCTAACAGAATCACCACCGATATGTAGGGAACGAACATGGACTACCTCGAAAAATGTTTCACTTTAGAAAGAATCAAAAACAAAGAGCTAATGTAGGGAGTCTTTGGTGCTCAGAGAGGAAAACTGAGCAGGTCCATATGAGAGCCAATGAACCGTTGGCATCGCCTCCCTTATCCTGTGTGGAGTTCCAAAACAAAAGACATCATTAAGGAGTGTTTCATAACCAAAATATCCTAAAAAACAACACATAAGGAGTGCACTGTATGGCTATACAGAAATCCTTCATTTCAGGCAAGGGCCAATCGGCTTGTTAGTTTGTTCCAATAGCTCCTCCCCCCTCTTTAGGAACATCCACATGTTAATGAGACTTGTTCATTGTTCTACCCTGACTGTTATCAACATGACCCCATTAGTTTTAGATCATAAAAAGGTGTTGAAGTCAAATATTTCTCAGTACCTTGTGATTTATTTTAAATATAAAGAATCACAGTATAGTTGCAATTTTTGCCTGAATATATTGGGAGAATATTTGGGTTCAAATTGCACAGTGATCAGGGTCTCTCCTTGCTTGCATATCAATTAGCAGTGAATGAGTGTGCTGCAGAGAGTAACGACGTGTTCTCTGAGATGATTTTGTGCCCTTTAAAAGATTGAAGAACACGTCAAATGAAAAGGCTAAGAGAGAAGAGAAGAATTGGCATGCAGAGCTTGGGAGACTTTGTGGAGACATAAAGTGCAGATAAATGAAAAAGTCCCAGCTCAGGGGACACGTGTTTCAGTACAGCCTGCGAGGGCCCAGGCTGTCAGAATTCTAGGCCGGTCTTGTTGTGTCTGGAGTGTTGATGGCATGGAGAGTAGAGCCCTAATCCACAAAAGTCTTGCTTCAGATGAACATGACCAGAGCAGCCAGAGCAGGTCTGCATCGTGGTGTGATTGGTCGTATTCATAAAAGGCTAATGACATAGAAGAAATGTTCCTATAGAAGATCCAGTTGTGAAAAGTCTGAGACGCCCTGCCTGCCCTTGATTTACTGCATGATGAAGCCAGGCTGCTGGGCCACGCGAGGACTGGGCCTCTGAGGCAGAGCAGGGGGGTACTGAGACAGGAAGTGGTTGGAGTAGCCAGAGGAGACGTTGGGGAATGGTTGGCCTGTTCGGGGAGGGATTGGTGGGTATGGTGATGCTGAGAAGAAAACCGGAGGCTGGGCAGCTGGAACAGTATTCAGAGCTGGGGCTGCTTGGGCTGGAGGGAGGGGAGGCTTCCTCCTGGGCTGGGCTAGAGGGGAGGAGCTGCTGCTGCTGGGCTCTGTCAGAAGAGAGGAGGATGAAGACCTGGGTGCTGCTGACACATCCTGACATCGGGAGGAAGGGGCAGAGGCCTGGGGGAGCCGCTGGCCCTGCAGGACCATCTCCTGCAGCTTTTCAATCTTAACCCTCCGCAAATGAGCCAGCTTTCTGTCGCTCTGGTACGCATCGATGAAGGAGTCAAGGGTCATGTCCCCATCCAGGAAGGAGTCAGCCATGTTCTGTGAAACACAAAGAGATGTGGGACAGTTCAGACAGAAGTAGAGAAGTCTTAACTGAGGTTTATTCAACACTAAAATTCACCAAACATGAGTCATTAACCTTTTATTGTATGTACATAACTTTATATTTTTATATGTTCATGACCTAGATGCTGCTGTACAGGATAACTGTCAACTAAGTGTTGTGTTCCTTTATACAGATAATAAAGCACCTACCTATCTATCTATCTATCTACAGTATCTATGTTGGAAATAAAAGTCATGAATCATCACAAACCAGTCCCTCATAAAGTGCTCTAAGATATAAAAATTTAATAGCCCAGCTAACAACTATCATTCTGATGTATGCAGTCATATAATGAAAGAAAAAAACAAAGAAGACGCCTTCATTCATTCACTAAGAAATGTTCTTACTCTGCACATAAAATAAATCACCGTCAGATTCATGACACGTGTGCATTGGCCAGTTTTGTTCTCACCACCTCAGGTATGTAAATCAGAATCGTTCTAATCGACAGACGCCTGTCCACAGACTCAATCACAGCACCACCACTCCCCCCATCTCTCCATATAAGGACGATTGGTGCGTCAGGACGAGAGCGCTGAGGTGAAGACGAGTAGAAGTTTCATCTAAGTACCCTGCATGCCCTTGTTGTCATCATCTGGATAGTGAAGTCTTTGAATTAAGATGAAAGATTTAAAGTAACATCAGGATGAGAAGGCGTCAGCTTCATGGTCATTTGATGCATTAGTAAATCACGTTGTCTAAACGTTTTTTTTTTTTACTGAATATAGTTTCAACATGTTGTACATTAAAGCATGTGTTGGTCTGAGGAAGTTCTAACTTTGTTCACAGAGTAAAAAACTAATTGAAGTAAGAAAAGCTTAAACGATGGACCAATGAGGTGAAATGATTGTATTACTCCAGTTTGGACTTTTAGAAGCTTTGAGGTGGTTTGTTATTCACTTTAAGTTCTAAGGGTTTCTCTGTGTCACCACATGTCAATGCTGTTGTACTGTTAGTGACCTCGCTGCTCAATGAGGTAACGTCTTCTAACCGGGAGGAGACCATCAACGCACGTCTGGAGAAATGCAGTTGAATGGCAAACTGTCCAGGTCATCTGAAGACATTCTGCTACTTCAACTGAATTATACATTGTGTGTTATTTAAAGAGAAATCAAAGCATCATGTCGATAGTTCAGTATAATTCAATTTATGTGACAGTCAAGGTACATTATAAATATAATGTCCACCTAAACATTTACACATCTGGGATATGAAACCTGGATATTCTTGGCTAGAATATCATCACAGTTCTTTACATTCAGGTAAAAAAAAAGTGAACAGAAAAGTGTGTTGCAGCTCTTTATATGTGTAAGGTACTAATAAACTCTCCACAAAACATAATAAGAGAAACTGTGTTGGCATGTCAAGTGTGTGAATGGAGGTATTCATGCTTACCTCTGTGTCCTCCTCTATTTGAGCTCCCTCGGCCTGCAGGAGGGCCAGCAAAGTGTCCAGAGAAGTGTTTCCTGATTGATGGTCTGTTAATAACAAGAGACAGCAGAACATCACAAATGTTCAAGTAATGAACAACCTGAACTGAGCAAAGGCATGTAAAGCTTTTTTAAGACATGAAACGAGATATTTAGCATGCAGACGATGTAGCTCCAACCATACATGTGATATCATGAACTGTAACCATAGTGATCGCTGAATGAAGCCAAATGAGCTTTTAAGGCTTTTGTGCATAATTAGATACAACACTACTTCTGGAACTGCAAGCCTTTATCTTCTTTTGACATCGTCCATCAACAATGGAGTGTCATTGGATTTCATTAAAACTCTGATGTAAGTTTAGACAGATATTGACACAGAGAGTGCATCAAAAAGCGTTCAAGATTCTGCAGATATAGAACATGACTGAGTAAGGAACAGTGAGGGAGATGTCATGTTGTGTCATAATGATTCTCCACCTTTGCTTCTCAAAGTAAAAACTAATCTATATTCAGTGATTCCAAAGTAACCATTGCACTCCAAGACGTTTTCTTCAACCTCAAAATGGTCATTAAATACTTTGTCAAAACGTACACTTACTTAAACGTAAGCTTAATGCAGTCAGTTCTCTGGGATTAAAGCAGGACTGGCTCAGGGTTTAAAATACAGTCTAAGTCAAACACTCTCACACAGCAGAGTGGACAGGTTTTCCAAACCCTGCTTTCAGACACTAAAAGTAAAGGTGGCTGTGGATCAGTGCTAGAGTGGGTCATCTCTAAACCGGATGGTCTGGGGATCCCCTAGCTTCTGAGGCCACATGTCAGGGAAAGACACTTAACCCCAAGATGCTCCCGCTGCTTCATCTGTGGTGTATGAATGGATGAGTTAATACTGATGGACTCTTTACTCAGCAGACTCTACCATCAGTGTGTAAATGTGTATGAATGGATGAGTTAATACTGATGGACTCTTTACTCAGCAGACTCTACCATCAGTGTGTGAATGGAAGAGTTAATACTGATGGACTCTTTACACAGCAGCCTCTACCATCAGTGTGTGAATGTGTAAATATGACCTGCGGAAAGACTAGAAAAGAAATAAACAAGCTCAAGTCCATTTACTAAGTTATTTTCTGATTTCAAATCTAAACCCCTTCGTACTTTGGTCACACTCTGTGTCCAGTCCTCTGGCAGTAGGGATGGTTAAAAAAATATATATTCATCAATTAATTGCAATTATTATTTTAAAAATTCAATATCGATTTAGGGAAATCCTGAGATCGATTTTAGTTGTTGTTGTAATGACATCCCTCTCCACTGGGGGCACTGTGGGTGCTGTGAATTCAGGTCAGACACAAAAGTGTACTTTAGATCATACTGTACTTTAATGTTTGATTTTCTTTATTTATTAAAGAATAATGCAACAATAAAATACATTCTTGAGTCAGTTTGTTTTAAACAAATACAAACACATCATTATTTAACAAATATCAGAAGGTACTGTGACGAGTTATCTGGGTACTTCTCTCATCTGTGTAATATTGAATCCATAACGAAGCATATTGATCAATATTGAATTAAAATCGAATCGTGACCCAAAGAATCTAAATCGATTGAATTGAGATCCTATGTGTTCAGTCATTTGTGGGGCTAAGGGTATTGGTTTGAAACAATTATTTTGTCCTATTAGTATGAAAAACTTGAAAAAAATATTTTTATATAAAGGCCTGCCTCCTAATACAAGCCTGCTTTATATACAGCGTGGTACTTTCTGCAATAAAGTCAATAAAGGCCTCCATAATTATTTGAGGATTTACGGTAATTAGACAACATTTTGCACAATAACTTAATGGCTTTAAATTTAACATTATCGGGTAACCTTAATTTCACAAAAGTCTAGAATGTCTAGAAATCTTTTCAATAGTGGTAAATAAGACAGGCTAGGCACTGGACTATCATTTGTCTTTGCCTTTGTGCACTGGTATTTTAACAACCTGATGATATTTATATTCTAATTATTTTTTCTGGACATTATTTAACTATGTACAGTGTTTGCTGTTTATTATGAATGATGTTGATTGTTGTCTTTTTATGGCTGCAGGGCGAGTGAAGAGCATGAGACACATTTCTCACTTTTGGAGACAATAAAGTTCATTTTGAATCTTTCTGTGAATAGAAATTAAACTCTGCAATGCTCCATTCTGGCCATAGAGAAATACAAGTTAAACATTTGAAAGCTCACAAATAATGTGATTAACCATGTGTGTTGTATCCATGACTGCACTAAAGAATTAAGAGTTTATAGCCTTACAGCCAAGAGGGCAAAGTCAACCTTATATCAGCCCAGCAGAATGGTTAGCATGCTATTATGAAACCGCAGCTTGGCAACCAATGCGTCACAAGTATTGTCACTCCCTTGACTCGGTAAATAGTAAATGATCTTCAGCTTGTATATTTCATTTCCCGTCTTCTGACTCCTCAAAGCTCTTTTACACCACAGGTCACACCTACACATTCACACACTGATGGTAGAGGCTGCTGAGTAAAGAGTCCATCAGTATTAACTCATCCATTCATACACATTCACACACTGATGGTAGAGGCCGCTGAGTAAAGAGTCCATCAGTATTAACTCATCCATTCATACACATTCACACACTGATGGTAGAGGCTGCTGAGTAAAGAGTCCATCAGTATTAACTCATCCATTCATACACATTCACACACTGATGGTAGAGGCCGCTGAGTAAAGAGTCCATCAGTATTAACTCATCCATTCATACACATTCACACACTGATGGTAGAGGCTGCTGAGTAAAGAGTCCATCAGTATTAACTCATCCATTCATACACATTCACACACTGATGGTAGAAGCTGCTGAGTAAAGAGTCCATCAGTATTAACTCATCCATTCATACACATTCACACACTGATGGTAGAGGCTGCTGTGTAAAGAGTCCAACCAACTCTACCACTACTGCAGTTCTTTTTATCTTAGACTGAAGACAGTGTAGGTAAAAGTGCATCAGAAGGGTTGACACTGCACCCTACACCTTCATGTGATGAAGGATCTGGGACTTTACGGCATCATAACAGTAACTTCAGACTCCAGACTACTAAGGCGTCTGTTTAGAAATATGAGAACTGGGGAAACCGGTCTCTACAGCTGGTGCTCTACCCTGCATGGGAACAAACAATGTGCTAGGAAACATTACATAACACCTCATGTTCCTGTAATGACATAACAATGTTCAAACACTTGTACATATAGATAATGTTCTCTGAGGTTTGAGGTAATCTGAGACAAATACAGCTTTGAACTGACTGAGACTCAGAGTTGAAGAACTATAGAGAAGACAGCTAGCTGGTTAGCTAGATGCAGAATTAGATATCGATACATGTTTTTACCTGTCCAAGTAACATTTGCTGAATTATTGTTTGGTTCTATGTTCTGTGAAATCAAATGCCATCTCAAAATTCAAACATATATCAACTATTTACAGATACAATGTACTGCCAGTTACCAAAATAATATTTATAGAGATGATAATTAACAAAAGAGGAAAAGCTGTAATCGGTAATCTGCACTTTGAATATTGTGACATTACTCAGCGTGCCCCACATGCATTGTTTAGTAATTAGTTCAAAATGCGTTCAGATTTTGTAATTGTTGGGTACAGTTAAGTAATGATTGAAAAAGTTCTTATTCTTACAATAGCTACACTGCAGCTTTACCTAAGGTGGACTTTCGTAGCTGATACGACTCAAAACTTTCCTGCAGGTTGTTGTAGCTCTTGGTCAGCTGCTCTTTCTTGTGCTCCAGTCTGGGCTGCAGGGCAAGGTTTTGTTCTGCCAGGGTTCGGTTGCTGATCAATGTCTTCTCCTTGCTGTTCTGGACTTCCTGCATCTAAAAAAGAAAAATAAATACGTGTCAGAAGTGTCTATAACAACCCTCTGAACCTCAGTGTAGACAAGATCTCTTACATAATGCTCCCTTAATGAATGCCTGTGAGGGAAGTCATTGAGTGACTGCCATGAAGCCCTTCATTATGAAACAAGAAACGAGTCACAGTATAATATATCTACATATCTCCGTATATCTATGAGAAGTCCAAACAGGAATTTTACCAAACTGTCCCAAATGTAAATCTCATGTAGGCACCAGGCGGCATTGTTTGTGGGAATGCAAATACAATTCATTTGTTAAGGAAGGTGCATTCCCAGGTGTTAGTACAGCAATAGATCAGCAGGTGTCAGTTAAGCCACCGCTCTGTCTGATTAGAAAGGTTACTGTATACGTGCATATAAGTGAGGGGCGTGGCTTTAGAGGGAGCACAGAGGGGCTGCTGAGTAAAGAGTCCGTCAGTATTAACTCATCCATTCATACACATTCACACACTGATGGTAGAGGCTGCTGAGTAAAGAGACCATCAGTATTAACTCATCCATTCATACACATTTACACACTGATGGTAGAGGCTGCTGAGTAAAGAGACCATCAGTATTAACTCATCCATTCATACACATTTACACACTGATGGTAGAGGCTGCTGAGTAAAGAGTCCGTCAGTCTTAACTCATCCATTCATACACATTCACACACTGATGGTAGAGGCTGCTGAGTAAAGAGTCCATCAGTATTAACTCATCCATTCATACACACTCACACACTGATGGTAGAGGCTGCTGAGTAAAGAGTCCATCAGTATTAACTCATCCATTCATACACATTCACACACTGATGGTAGAGGCTGCTGAGTAAAGAGTCCATCAGTATTAACTTATCCATTCACACACATTCACATGAACCTAGAAGGAACCACCGGTACATATCCCATAATCCACTGCGTTTTAAACAAGACTAAACAAACAGTAGTTGAGCACGCTTCTTTCTGAACATGTAGACCTTCTTTCTACATTTATCTTTACTCTACTATGTTTAAGTGTTGTTAATAATTCAGAACAATGTGTTCTCCATTTTGTCTGTTTTCTGGGTCTGAACTTCACATTAGTCCATGACCATGAGGGAGTTTAGTCGTTAGGAAAAAGCCATCTTAAAGATTTTTTGATCGAGTGTCCTTAAAAATAAGGTCCAGGTTGTGATTTTTAAACAGTAAGGTGACTGAGGCAAGATAAAACAGCTAAATATGTTAATTACAGTGGCTCTGTGAATCATCACATCATGAGGTGAGCAGCCATGAAACGTAAAGCATGCTGAAAAAGATCTTTAAATCGTAAACATAACTGCAGGCTTGTCAAAGCTAACACGTAGCTGTCAGCCTGGAATGATTCTACATGAGTCTCTACACACAGGCTAAATCAGAACAGGGAATGTAGGTTAAGCTTGTCTGGACGGACAACAGACCTGGCTTTTGGAAAGCTAATGTAGTAATCCACAATAAGAATCATGTTTCTGTAATATGTTTCCATCTCACAGGAGCTTGGAGGGAAAACAACAAGTTGAATCCAAATTAGAGAACAATTCAAAAGTTCAAACATTGATTAATCTTTGCCAGAATCCTTCAGCATCTCACAACACGCCAAGACCTCATGGCATATCATCTTAACTATAGCAGTCAACTTGAAGGGGATCATTCAATATCCATCACCACTATAGTAGAGGAACAAACCCCCCAAAAAGGCTTTAGTTTTTGAGATACCCTTACCCAAGGTAGAACAAAGCACAACCATATTTTTTCATAACTTGAACATGTCTAGTTTATGAAACGGATGGTTGTATAAAAATATTTTAATGCAAAATAACTTTTTTTGGATGTTTTATGCATCTTACCAAAAAACGAAAATAGGTCAAATTAGGGCTTCTCCAAAAGGGGCAGCTCTAGCCTTATCACATGTATCTCTGGGAATCAGAATTTCACCAAATTTGGACAGAATGTTCACAGGTAGTTATTAGTTACAATTATGTAAAGTTTTTTATCATACCATTTTCAATTTTTTAATGTGTTCACACTTAAACACACATGTAGTTTAGGCGAAAATTGAAACAAAAATTCAAAAGGTATGTATATCAAAGTCTGTCATTTTTTAAGTAAGTACACCAAACATTAAAATATGTCATTTTTATCTTCTTAAGATTGTTATCTCAACATAAAAGCAAGTTATTTGACTTTTCACTTGACCCCATGCTGTCACCATATATATATATATAAAATATTAAACATTTTATAGTTATTCCTTATACATTTTGCTCATATTTTCTATCTTACATATGATTTATATGATGACACTCAGAGTCAACCCGCTGCTTTCAACAACATTGTCACCTATGACATTGTTTCTATTTCATTCTAAAAAATTAAAGCATTGTCTTGACATCAGTTGTGAAATTTTAATGAACTAAAAAGCAGTATTGATACATATATAACCTTGAGTTCTTGGAAATTAAATATACTTCATATAGTCTATTTGTATATCGGCTATACAGCCTGTTGTAGTTTTTTAAATGTATTTCAGTCATATAAAGATGGTGTGTAGTCACCATATCTTCTGCTTTTAAGAAGAACCCTAGTTACTCCAGAGGATACACTGGATGAAGGGATAGTTTTTATAATACCCTAAGTATGATAAAGTGTTAAAAAAAGCTACAATAGCTAATTTTGTTTAATGATTTATCAGGCAACCAATGGAGCTGGGATACAAAACAATTCTTATGATGGCGTAAATGTGTGTAAGGTAAATTAGGATAACAATCATGCAAACATGTTTATAAAAAAGTCTTTATACACTTATTTTACCTCATTATATATAATGACATTTGATTTTAAATGCTAATTACAAAGGATGATTTCCACTTTTAGACAATATGGCTGTGAACCTGAGAGCTTAACACCTTGCAACTGAAAACCTTTGTGTTACACTAAGCATCCCCTGGAGACAAAGTTTGACCTCTTATCTCTTCGCTGATCTTGTCCTGTGCTTGTGTAAGTTGTGTTTACTGATGAAAAATCTCCTTCTGCCAAGTTTGAACCGTCAAATATATCCCTAACTCTGAATCTTGGCTGTAGAAAATGACACCAACCCGCTAAAAGCAGTAACAAATAAGAATAACTTCACAGAAGAAAATATATTCTATCTTAAGGTCTTGTTTGCTTTTGTAAACCATTTCACGATATCAGTATAAGTTTAAGTGAGCTCCATAACCAACCAAAACAATCCTCCCAGGAGCTTTAAGAAAACAACTGCTGCAGAAAATAACCATAAACAAAGTCAACCAACCAAACGAAGATAACACAACCAAATCAAGACAACACAACCAAATCAAGACAACACAACCAAATCAGGACAACACAACCAAATCAGGACAACATAACTAAATCAAGACACCATAACTAAATTAAGACACCACAATCAAAGACAACACAACCAAATCAAGACAACACAACCAAATCAGGACAACACAACCAAATCAAGACACCATAACTAAATCAAGACACCATAACCAAAGACAACACAACCAAAGACAACACAACCAAATCAAGACAACACAACCAAAGACAACACAACCAAATCAAGACAACATAACCTAATTATTATTGATGATGATGGTAATGACGATGGTTTTTGTTTGATAAACATGATTTTAAGATGGTTTCTATACTAATTGAACTCCCAAGAACAGCTGTCAATGTTGTGCTTTGCCTCTGTGCACTGCCTGTCAGCATTAGTGTCCGATCTGACTTAAAGCTGTTCATTTGCACTTACTGACATCATTTTCCTCCTCTCTAGATCCTCGCTTTTGATAAAATTATCTAGTTATGGTGTATTGATTTGGTTGTGGTGTCTTGATCTAGTTGTGATGTTTTGATTTAGTTGTGGTGTCTTGATTTGGTTGTGGTGTCTTGATTTGGTTGTGGTGTCTTGATTTAGTTGTGGTGTTTTGATTTAGTTGTGGTGTCTTGATTTAGTTGTGGTGTTTTGATTTAGTTGTGGTGTCTTGATTTGGTTGTGGTGTCTTGATTTAGTTGTGGTGTTTTGATTTAGTTGTGGTGTCTTGATTTAGTTGTGGTGTTTTGATTTAGTTATGGTGTCTTGATTTGGTTGTGGTGTCTTGATTGAGTTATGGTGTCTTGATTTAGTTGTGATGTCTTAATTTAGTTATGGTGTCTGGATTTAGTTGTGATGTCTTGATTTAGTTGTGATGTTTGGTTGGTTGACTTTGTTGATGGTTATTTTCTGCAGCAGTTGTTTTCTTAAAGCTCCTGTGAGGTAAGAGGTCAAACTTTGTCTCCAGGGGATGCTTAGTGTAACACAAAGGTTTTTAGTTGCAAGGTGTTAAGCTCTCAGGTTCACAGCCATATTGTCTAAAAGTGGAAATCATCCTTTGTAATTAGCATTTAAAATCAAATGTCATTATATATAATGAGGTAAAATAAGTGTATAAAGACGTTTTTTATAAACATGTTTGCATGATTGTTATCCTAATTTACCTTACACACATTTACGCCATCATAAGAATTGTTTTGTATCCCAGCTCCATTGGTTGCCTGATAAATCATTAAACAAAATTAGCTATTGTAGCTTTAACACTTTATCATACTTAGGGTATTATAAAAACTATCCCTTCATCCAGTGTATCCTCTGGAGTAACTAGGGTTCTTCTTAAAAGCAGAAGATATGGTGACTACACACCATCTTTATATGACTGAAATACATTTAAAAAACTACAACAGGCTGTATAGCCGATATACAAATAGACTATATGAAGTATATTTAATTTCCAAGAACTCAAGGTTATATATATATCAATACTGCTTTTTAGTTCATTAAAATTTCACAACTGATGTCAAGACAATGCTTTAATTTTTTAGAATGAAATAGAAACAATGTCATAGGTGACAATGTTGTTGAAAGCAGCGGGTTGACTCTGAGTGTCATCATATAAATCATATGTAAGATAGAAAATATGAGACAAAATGTATTAGGAATAACTATAAAATGTTTAATTATATATATATATATATATATATATATATATATATATTACAGAATACAATTATATTGTGTCTTGTTAAGTCTTAATCTATTGTTTGTGGCCACCTCCTCCCACATACACATCCATAGGGCCCCATTGTACCAGGTCGCCCTGAAATCCTGGCTGCACTAGTTTCCTGTTAGGGGCTGGTGACAGCATAGGGTCAAGTAAAAAGTCACATAACTTGCTTTTATGTTGAGATAACAGTCTAAAGACAACAATGACATATTTTAATGTTTGGTGTCCTTACTTAAAAAATGACAGACTTTGATATACATACCTTTTGAATTTTTGTTTCAATTTTCAATTTCCACCTAAACTACATGTGTGTTTAAGTGTGAAAAATTCAAAAATTGAAAATGGTATTGATAAAAAACTTTACATAATTGTAACTAATAACTATCTGTGAACATTCTGTCCAAATTTGGTGAAATTCTGATTCCCAGAGATACATGTGATAAGGCTAGAGCTGTCACTTTTGGAGAAGCCCTAATTTGACCTATTTCCGTTGCATAAAACATCCAAAAAAGGTTATTTTGCTGTAAAATATTTTCATACAACTATCCGTTTCATAAACTAGACATGTTCAAGTTATGAAAAAATATGGTTGTGCTTTGTTCTACCTTGGGTAGGGGTCTCTCAACTTTTAGGGGCCCCAAGTTCCTCTACTACTAGGGATGTTCCAGGAGACTTCTCCATCAACGAAGCACTTTGAAATTCTCACTCGTTGACTAGTCTTTAGGCAACACACGGCCTGATTCATCATCATCTGCTCTGTCTCAAGGTGGTATTCAGACGGTAAATTCCCGAGAAGCTTTCTGCACCTCCACTCTGACAGATCACTTTAGTCAACATAAAGACAATGAGCTAGAAGATAGTTCTCAGTTCTTTAAATTTATGGTCATTTATTTTAACCGTCAAAGTTTGTACTGTGTGTTCAGAAGTGAGTTTAGCGGCTCAGATAGTCACAGACCGGTGAAGTCATTGTAAATCATGACGCTTATCAGCCAATCAAAGCCTCTACTTGGTTCAACCCTGCATGTGGAGAGAGTCAGGTGTGTGTAAAAAAACAAAGAGAAACACACACAGAGGAGCAGAGCAGAGGTTTGTTTGACACCGCAGGGGAAACGTTATAAATGTCAGCTTGTCCTCCAAAAGGAGAAGCTCTAACTTTAACTTTTATTTTAGTCTTCCTGATTTAAGACTCTCAGATATTCTGACAGAGTACCCTCCACTTTGGAATAAACATTTGTATACAGTGAATTCAACTTGATTTGATTTAACAGTTTTTCACTACAGGTCTTATTTCATTTATACCACTTCTTCAAAAACACATCACTGAGTCATGTCAGAGGTTGGACTTCATGATGTTCACTTACCTTGTTGAGTTTGAAAAGCCCTGCTTTAGGGAGTGACCGTATTTACAGCCGAGAGAATGAGTCAGAGCCACAGCACGCTTCTAGTCACCGGTTGAAACACACCTTCAGCAGGTAGACCCATTGTAAAGGAGATTCTACTGCTCTGGGCTCGGGTGACTCCGAAGTCGAGACATTTCAGCATAGAGAGTTAAAGCTCCAGACAGACAGACAGAGATGCTCTTGAAGTGAGCAAAGTAAACACACTTAATGTGGCTGGTATTTGCTGAAACTTGGAGAGGGTTAACCTGACTGCTGGGCCACAATTCAATTTGATTTGAAACACTGACACAAGGAGGAGGCGGAGCCCTTTGTTCGGTGAGTGTCAGATCGAAACGTGCAGAAAAGCTGAAAAATCAGAGTTATGTTGAGCCGTCTCAGAATTTAAACCAGGGATGACGGTGCTGCAGAAGTCCATGTTGTGACAGGACGCAGTATCTCCTGAATGTAGGACTCATTCATGTGAGACAGTGGTAATCATTGATCCCACACTGCACTGAGTCTATTAACCTGACAGCCCTGAGAGTTACCCTGAGCAGCAGCAGACTTTAATAATGGGATATTTTATATCAAATAAAACTAAAAACTAATAAACATGGTTTTCATTTCATGTTTATGTAAGACCAATATGTGTGTTTTTTTGCCTGTGTGTGTGTGTGTGTGTGTCTGTCTGTTTCTGTGTGTGTGTCTGTGTGTGTGTCTGTTTCTATGTGTGTGTGTGTGTGTGTGTGTGTGTGTGTGTGTGTGTGTGTCTGTCTGTTTCTGTGTGTGTGTGTGTGTCTGTTTCTATGTGTGTGTGTGTGTGTGTGTGTGTCTGTCTGTTTTTCTGGGTGTGTGTGTGTGTGTGTGTGTGTGTGTGTGTGTTTACCTGTCTGTCTCTGTGTGTGGGTTTGCCTGTGTGTGTGTTTAGGTTGTCCTCTTGTCCTGACAGGCTCTGATGCATTTTGCTGCTATAATTTCACAATTGTGTTTTTCTGCTAGTAAATATGGAGGTGTGTGGGTGTGTGTGTGTGTGTGGGTTCTAACCCAGAATACAAGAAATAAGGTGTTTGATGCTCAAAATATCGACCCTATGGTTGGTCTCGAGGACTCACTACTAAAATCTATCAACATCAGCGCGTTGGGAAAATTCTCCAAACACTCGATGTGAAGAGGGTCTAATGAGAATGAAAACATTTAACAGAGAGGTACAGAGCTGCAGAAATAATCTGAAAAAAACTGTCTAGTCTTTCAGCACTCCCACTTCAATTGGCAAATGTCCATCTGTGTTTCAAAACCCCTTTCATGGGAATAAGGCCAGTAATAGATGTATAAAAACATAAGCCTGTCAGCTGCTTATCAGACAAGTACAGCTATGGCCGGTGTGGAGATTAATGGTTAAAGTGTCAACTTGCCAACTACTACTCATCCATCCTTCATGTAAAATCAGACCTCACCTGAATGTAAACAATCTGCTGAATCCACATTGCTGTAAAGCAGGCGATGCCCAACATGTCCATGACGTCATAAGTACACTCCTGGTCCTGGTTGTGGGCTACACTCAGAAAGGTTAAGGGTTTGAGAGACTGTTTTCTTTGGCTTGACCTCTTTCCCAGAAAATGGCAGACTTTTGAATGCAGATTGGCAGGACGACCTGTCTGAAAACAGTGTCGGCGCTAGTGCCATTTTTTAATCCAATAGGCTGTTTTCTGAAAAATGACTCAGCAGTATCGGTGCGGCCATTAAGCGTTTTTGTTCTTTAAATAAGAGCTGAATGGAGGAGCTGTCGATGTCTGGACAGTTTATTTGTAATAATGTCGCAAACTCAGGATCCCGGTGTGTTCAAACTTGAGACAATGCTTGTCCATGCTTGACCCTTGAATGACGATTAGTAGCCCGTTTCACGTTTCGGAACAATGAACTTTGGTTGACAACACACAGACAAAAGTGTCTTCATGCAGAAGTCTTTAACGAGGAACGAGGCAGCCATTTCCGTGAATGTAAGAGGCTCTGTGCTGGGAAAGCACAACAAAGGGTCGAGGGGAAAACAGTGACCGAGAAAAGAGAGTCGGTTGCTAGCGTTGGACTACAAACTAAGGAGCTCGACATACCTCGTCCATCTCCTGAACAATCTTGGTGAGTTTCTCGTCGTCCTCCAAGAATTCGTTGAGTTGAGTCATTGTGTAACCGCTGAACTTGGTGTTTAGATCAGACATTATAGCCCCAGCTGCGATCCCTCTCCTCGCCTTTCACACTGTGACAGCTGACTGCGCTCGCTTTACAGGAAGTAGTTAGAGCTCATACAGGCCTCGTGTTGCCTTCACGTCCTGTCAGAAAAAGTTGTGTACATTTCTGGTATAATCCACGATACGTGTCAGTAGAGGAATGATCAAGGTTTAGAATATGTTGTGATTATGTTTAAGGTTTTAGCTTCAGTAGGGGATGTACACAATGTTTCTGTTGTGCTTTATATTATTATATATAAGATTCAATAAGGCCTGAATTTTATTTTTCTGATATAAATCTCTTTATTATGATTTAATTTAAGTGATTTATCTTATTTCACTATTTGATATTTACTTACCTTTTGTTTGTTTGTTTTTGTTTACTTGTACATATTTCATTTTAAAGGCTTTATATGTGATTTTTTGATCCAGCAGATGTCGCCCTTGAGCACCAGCATGAACCCAAAACAACTTGCATTGTTGTGTTAGCATGCTAATGCTAGCGATCTTTATTATGCTCGTATCTTCACACTGCATGTAAATTTACCTGAAATGAGCGTGATCTAGAAACACAGTTAAGCAGTGAGTACAGTATGTTATTCTTCTTTTCTCTAGTCCCTCAATTAAACAACTTTTGTACTCGAGCGGAGGAGTCAGCTGGCCGTCCAGGCGATGTAAACAAACTGAAGATAGGACTCTGAAAACTCTGAAAACATCACAGACAGTGGGACTCGGGTGTTACACCCATTGTAGACAGTCATGACTCACAGAGTTATTTTCAGAGGATATACTTGATTTATATTACATTTAAGTGTGAAAAATCACATATTAAGCCTTTAAGGTCTTGTATTATTTCCTTTCAATACAGAGGCATTGTTTATTGCTCCTGTTCTGTAAAAAAAATGTGTGGGGGGGGAGGGGGTTTACACTTGTAACTTTGTACTGTGCTCATATTGTTTTTTGTTATCCCCAATAAAAAATATTAACAAAGAAAAAAATAATTAGGCCTGAATAGAATTTTGGATGGATAATACAAATTGTTAGTGTCGTATTATAGACCCTCTTCAGACTGCCATTTCAAGCCGCGATATTTACGCCCGTGTGACATTACGCCTTCAATCTGAAGTCATTTTCAGACTGCTTTTTTGTGTGCAAAAGTGCCATTACTAAACTCAGCTTTTGTCACGTCATCTTACATTCTTATTGATTCCACAACAGCATAATATTGATGTCTCAGTTTTTGTATTTACTTTGCACTTTAGACTTGCGTAAGCACAGCATGAGCTCCACATACACACACAGTGCTGACAGACGAGGAAATCTCAAAGAGAGCACACTTTACGTGTCCATTCTGTGGTCACATACCACTTTTCTGCTCCGTCTCTGGTGTGACTGCTGTGATGTGCCACATACAGGGGGCGCAAGCAAGGTACACATGGAGTAGTCAGGGGTCTCAGAGCCCCGGGTGGAAATGTAATTTCCTAATAATCCTGCTGTCTAGTGTAAAATTGACAGTCACTATCGGTGGTACATGGTTAACAACTGTGTTCATCACTGCGTGATTTCCACCCATATGCAAACTTAAAAAACAACGAAAACGCCTGATACACATCAATCAAAGCACAGCCAAACAATCAGACACGGCTGTGGATCATGGGCCTGATGCAGAGGAAAAATCGAATTTGTGGGTGTAGCCGATATTAGCAGCCACGTTTTACCACCTCTCTTCCTGCAGGACTCAGGACTGTGGATTAACATGTTGGTTACTTTTTACCAAGAAACAAAGGAACTGATCAATGATTTAAGTCTCCCTCTCAGACAGGTTCTGGAAGACAGGATATTATAAACATTTACAACGCTTGGAGTAAACAGCCAAGCGGAAACAGAACACTCTGCTATCTACGAATTGACCCGGAAGACATGAACTGTGACCGAAACCAGTCTCTGCAAAGTCGTAAAATTGACCATCTGTGGAAATGCTGCTGAAGAGCTGAATTAAACCACAGTGTTAAATTCTGCATCAAATGAACATTTATGTCTTTCTTCATCTAGATATTTGTAATTGTCACATTGACTGTATTATAATCATCTTTTTAAACTTAAAATCTGATGTTCAGAATACAAATAAGAGTTAATATAGTTTTAATAGGAATTTGATGTGGAGCGCTATTGCCATCTAGTGTTAGAATATCCATGAATACGTAACCTTCATAATTATACATTTAGACGTGTATAAAGCATACTCTTTGATATTAGCTATAGAAGGTGTTATTTAAAGACACCAATTTCTTTTTCTACTTTATTATGTCTTATTAAGAATGCTGACTGTATAACATGGTTTTGTTCACATACAGGCTGGGATTAACTGAGGATGTTCCCAGGTGGTGTGATTTTCATCTCAACATGAATCTGATAGAAATGTTTGTCTAAACATATGATGTGAACCTACATCAACGTAGATCTGATAGAAATAATATCGAAATGAATGTATGGTGACATATATATGTTTAGATTCTTATTCTTGGTGGTATTATTGAGTAAACTCGGTTTAATTTAAACAATTGTCCTCCGGTCAGAATGGGAGTCACCCGTGGGCGGCCCTCCTCTCATCCAGCTGATAAGAGTTCACACTCAGCTCAGATCTCCAGTTGTTTTTTGGTTGTTAGTTTGTCAAAGTTTAGAGCTTCAGCTCTTGCTCGCTTCTCTTCGGACTTCAGTCCGAATCACTTCTTTTAAGTTTGTGCCATAGAGACGACTCTCTGCCGAACTTTTATTTTCACGCACAATTTTTGGAAACATCGATTCTTTCTGGCTCAAGCAAGGCTTTTGAACTTTCTTCTCTAAAGTCTTTGCTCTTCAATTTTGAACGCCAATTCCTTAGTTTGGATTCATCAAGATGGCCATCCGGTTAATCTGAATTGGAAATCGACGTATCAAAAGACTCTTTAATATATTTTTCCCTGGCAGAACCACCTTTAAAAAGTAACAGCACACTATAACATGTTTTTGAGCTATGCGCTAGACAAGCTTTGACTAAATATATTGATGAAACAGTACAACAGCAGTAACTAATTGCTAGGCCTATACATTAAATGAGTGATTACACTAAAAACTCTAGAGATCAGTGAAAGTGTGTTGTTTTGTTTTGACAGGTGATGGTCATCTGGCGCCCCCCGTGTGACCTTTGGGGGTCACTGTTTATACAGATGGAGAGGAGAAATGTAATCAGTTCACTTGGAGATTTTTTAGATATAGGGTTTTTAATCTACATTTCAGAAATTATTTTAGTTTGTTTTTTATCTTTTCCCCCATAACAAATTTACTATAGAATATTTGTTTATAATCAGATCTCTCAATCATTCTCTATATAGCCTATGCAATTTCTTTAATTCTCGATTTTTCTCTGTAAATAGACCTGTAATTACAGCATGTGGAAAGTTTAATTTGTGTAAAGAATTGTCTATTATTAAAATGTTATATGATAACTGAGCAAGGCTTTGGGATCTTTTCTGAAAATTGTTTGATTTCATGCTGCTCACAATCATTTTACAATCTATTAAGTATTCCAACCATGCATGAGTATCATTTAAAGAACAAATTGAGTGGGTACATTGTAAGTTGCAGTAATGACTGCAGGTAATAGTAAACTGTATCCATGTTTCCCCCTTTTTTGAAATTCCAAGATAATTAATATCACACAAGCATTTATGTTGTATTGTATGTCATCACAAGCCTAAATATAGAGCATAAATATAGTAAATGTAAATTGTTTATAGTCTGTCAAACAGTGTGACTAATGACTGCAAGTATGGTAAATATACAGTAGGTTTATCAAAAATAATAACAAGACAATAGAATTAATCATTTCAAATACAAATTAAAGTTAAGTGCCTTTCTATATACATACAGTTTATACATTGCCGATTGACACTACACACAGTTATTTGACACGAGTCACAAAATCAAATCAGTTCATTCGGAAACAGATCGGTGGACTCACTCTCCAAATTCTATATCAAATAAGGCTTGTTGAAAGCGAACAGACACACAAACAGACACACACACAAACACAACACAAACAGACAGACACACGCACAAACACAACACAAACAGACAGACACACACACACACACACTAACACAAAGACACACACAAACACACACACACAGACACACACACAAACACAAACACACAGAGACACACAAACGCACACACACACACACACACACAGAGAAACACACACACACACAAACAGACACACACACACACACACACAAACACAAAGACACACACAAAGACACACACACAGACGCACACAGAGACACACACACACACACACACACACACACACACACAACACACAAACAGACACACACAAACAGACACACACACACACACACACACACAACACAAACAGACACACAAACAGACACACGCGCGCACACACACACACACACACACACACACAGACACACAGACACACACACACACACACACCCACCAAACACACACACACAGACACA